>NC_056731.1:1093011412-1093148912 GCF_019279795.1 Protopterus annectens | reverse complement strand
GCAAACACTTGAGAATCATGTCTGATATATTTGGTTCTGTGAAGATGAGAGCACAATTGTATGTAAGAGATATTCACCCTTCATTTTGTAGAGTAATACGATTAGAACATTAATTTCAGTTAGGCTACTTAAATGTAATTTTTTATACCTTTACTGGTCCAAAGTATCTAAAGAGCACAAGAAGATGACTTTGAATGCTAGTTTTGGAATGAAAGAAAGATTGGCTCCTTATGGAAAACCAAAGGAGATACTGTCTGCAATTCCTCTACCTTTTTAGCTGATGTAATAGCTATCAAAATCAAGGTTTTCTATATCAGGAATGTTAAGTCTGCAGAGGATGCTGGCTGAAAGGGAGCTTGTATTAAATATTTTAGTACAAGGTTCATATTCTAATGAGCTATAGGGTACCTGATGCAGGAGGCCATAGAAGATCTCTTTTAAGAATGTTTGCATAATACGTGGGTTGCCAGAGTTGAGGAATGAAATCTGTTATGGAAGTTGAATATTGACACCAACTGAACCTTGATAGTGGAATAACTTGAGCCAGCATCAAACAGGATAGATAATGATTGGATGAGATGGGATCTAGACATTAGTGATTGGCCCATAAAGAGAAACGTTTCCATATACTTTTGTAAACTTTACATGTGGATTCCATTTGAGATAATGACAGAATACAAACATACTTGGGGAAATGGCAGAATCTTTGACCATCAAGAGCAGTGCAGCAACCAAGTGACTAGTTTGATTGTCTGAAAATACAGATTAGGCTGTCTGGATGAGTGAGATAGAAGATCCACACCTGGATCCAGAAGCCATGAGTGCTTCAGTAAATGAGTCCTGAGCAATGAAAAACAGATTTGTCTGGATCAGAATGGAGCAATGAAGATGACTGTGACTTTACACACAGAGGCTTTCTATAGGAATTTGGAGTTTAGTGAGAGTGGAGGAAAGGCAGAAAGAAGTCTGGGAGGGGCCACTGATAGACCACAGCACTTCTTAGTGACTGTCCCTTTGGAGTGATCAGGGTGAAATAACTGCTGAATTTGATGTTGGACAGGGGAATTATTGGAGTGAAGCAAGGTTGGCCCCAGCAGCTGAAGATGTGCTACTGAAGGATTGAGAGAGCACTCATGAGACATTAGAATGGATTTGCTTTGTCTGTTCACTAGATAGTTGACTATTTCTGGAGTGTTCATTGCTGTCAGAAAGTGGTGTGAAGCCTTTGCCCTTTCCATACTCTGATAGCATCTCTGCAAAGGGGATATGATTTGGTTCCTCCCTGTTTGTTTATGTAGCATAATAAAGACATATTGTCTAACTGCATGGAGGTCACCCCTGGAAGAAGTAAGTTCTGGAATTTCTGCAACAGAGGACAACTACCATAATCTCCAAGACTATTGTGAAGATTAGCTTTTCTGCCTGACCATGGTCCTTGGACTATTCTCTCCTGACAATGCCCCCACTCCCACCCCAGAGACAAAACATTTGCAGTTGCCATTGCTAATGGGGTTGGAAGGGTGAAAAGTCACTCTAACTCCAAAGATAATGCTGGCAAGATGAACCACCAGTTCAGATGTTGTCTAGAAACTAGAGTGAAATATACTGGAGCACTGACTGAATCTGATAGTTGGGACAACTGAGCATTTAACATCAATTGAAGAATCCCCATGTAAAAATGAGCATGAGGAACCATAAGAACTGATGATGTCATTAAACTAAGAATAAAAAGGGTGGTGAGGTGGCTATATTGTTTAAATCAGAATTGCAGGTCACCTCACTAGATATTCAACCACCCTCTCCCAGCAATGCCGAGATCTTAATGACCAAGCTCCACATTAATGCTAATAAATCTATTTACATCATCTGCTCTTACATCCCCCCAGGTAACAATATTAATACTCTAGAAAACACCCTTAGTTGGCTATCCACATCCTTCCCACAAGAAACCATACTCCTTGGTGATTTTAATATTGACTGAAAATGCTGTACTTCTGACAACCCAACTACTCTCATAAACCTTTACAGCTTTTATCAAACCATCACCTACCCTGCCAGAACTCATAAACCTAGTAACAAACAAACCACCTTAGACTGGATACTAGTTAACTGTAATCCCCAATTATATAAAACAGGCTTACTTCCTGATGATATTAGTGACCATTCTCTTACCTTTATAACTAGACAAAAGACCCCCATTCCCAATCAAACTAACTTCAAGAACTACTCGGAACAAGAAAAATCTAAACCCAGTTAATTTTCAAGCCGAGCTTAAAGCCTGTAATTGGTCACCCCTTAAATACCTACCTCTTGATGAAGCAGTCTCTTACTTTAACAACAAATTCTTACAAATTCTGGAGCACCATGCCCCCTCTCGCAATGTCAGAATTAGGAACAAACCCGCTCCTTGGTTCTCTAATGAGACAAGACAAAAAATGCAACTGAGAAATAAAACCTGGAACAAATGGAGAACTACTAAAAACCCTACTGATCATTTAAACTTTAGACAGCTCAGAAATGCCACAAAGAAAGCAATATTCCTTGATAAAAAAACTATTACCTTAAATTCCAACATACCCAACATCAAAACCCACAAAAATGCTGGTCAGGAATTAATAAATTGCTCCATCCTGGTCACTCTAAAACACCCACCCCCTCTCATTTGACTCAAAATTCTCCCAGCCAAATTGCTGACACTTTTAACAAATTCTTCTCTGAAACTGTCCAATCTTTAGCTAACACCTTACCACCTGTGCCTCCTGTTACCACCACTGAGTCACCCTTGCCAACCAATTTACCACACCTACTACAACTGCAGCCTTTGCCAACCTCATTTATATGCACCCTACTTCGTAAACTTAAACCTTGCACTCCATCAGCTGACCTCCTACCAGCTGAATATCTGCAAATGGCAGCTGAAGTACTTGCCTACCCTATTTCCATCTTAATTAACAGAACCATTACTGAATGTTACATCCCCCATATATGGAAAGTCTCACACATTATTCCACTCCATAAAGGAGGTAACTCAAATGAACTCTCAAACTTCTGCCCAATAGCCCTTCTCTCCCCTTTAGCTAAAATCATGGAGAGATGTATTTATCATCAACTACTTGATCATCTCCTCCAAAACCACCTACTATCAGATAGCCAGCATGGCTTTAGGCCATTCCACAGTACTACAACAGCACTCCTATCCTTTTCAGACTGCATCAATAAAAACCGGAACAATAACTTACTGTCCTCAGCCCTCTTTATTGACCTCTCTAAGGCATTTGTCATGGTGAATCACCAACTATTGCTAGATATACTTAAATCCCTGTCATTAGACACCCAGTCAAGTGGTTTAAGTCCTACCTAGGAAATAGACAACAAGCAGTCCTCTGGGACAATAAATTATCCACTCAGCTCCGTACCTCTCTTGGAGTCCCACAAGGCTCTATTCTGGGACCTCTACTCTTTACTATTTTCATTAATGATTTGAAAAGATCCCTTCCACAAACCACCTGCATATAATATGCCGATGACTCAACATTAATATGTACTGCCTCCTTGCCCGCAGAACTTCAAACAAATACCCAGAAAGTATTTACCTTAGTTGAAAACTGGTTCCATCAACGCTGTCTCCTCCATAACCCTAAAAAAAACAAACTACTATTGTTCACTCCCACTCAGAACTCCCCTGCTATTAACTTCACAGTTATATCTAATGATAATAATACTGAAATAGCTCCAGACACAACCGCCAAACTTTTAGGTGTAACAATTGACCATAATCTCAACTTTGACACACATATAAACCAATCTATTAAATCTGTTAACAGAAAACTTGGTTTCCTTTATAGACTTAAACCCTTTCTCACAGCTTCAGCTAGGACTACTATTGCCCAAACTCACTTAATCTCCACCCTTCTCTATGCCTCCCCAATTTTTACAAACCTCTCCAAAAGCAATATCAATAAATTGGCAACATCTTATAACAACATTGCCAGATTTGCCACTGGTGCCCCATTTAGTATCCATCACTGCCAAAATCTTAAAATACTAGGATGGCTAGAATTGCAAAGTCAACTTCTTATCCAGAAACTTACTATCATTCAAAAGATCATGCATCATCCCACAAATACTCCAATACTCTGCAACCTCATCAGCCCATATAAAAACCTTACAACCCTATGTTCAGCCAGTAGGGTACTAGTATCCACCTTAAAATCCAACAACAAATCTGGGGATTGCTTGTTTACTAACTCTGTTGGTAACACTTGGAACAAACTTCCAAGTGTACTAACATCCCTTTCATCCACCCCACTTTTCAAGAAGCAACTAAGAATCTTCCTAAAATCACAATGGCTATGCCCTTACACCAATCCAGACTGATACTATCTCCTCTTGCCTGACCTCCATTAAAGTCTATTATACCTATTTCCTGTTGCTTTGTTGTATCTCTATGTATTCTACAGTTTAAGCTCTCTTCCCATGGTGCTTTTATCCTTCTCTGTGTGTTCTACTGAAAAAGTACATAACCTACACAACCTAAATAGGAACAAAAAAAACATTTGAATCTGTTTTTAAAATGTTTTTAAATTTGTCTGTTAAGAATTGCATCTCTTAAATATTTTAATTTAATTGTTATGTAATTGTTGTACTTGCTTTGGAGCTTTTCTCCCCGGGCCTCCACTGAAAATGGACATATATCCAGTTGGACTATCCCGGTCAACAAATGTAAAATAAAAATAAAATAAAAAAACTCTAAAAACTCATTAAGTTGAAGATGAAAAGTGTTTTAGCAGAGCTGAATTACATCCCATATTGAGTGATGTCTGTCCAAAAGTAGCCCCAGTATGCAATATTTGTTGTCCAAATGGCAGCCTATGAACACTATGGACTGAGTGGGCTGCAGCTGTTACTTTTTATAATTTACTAAAATACCTAAGAATAGTCAGGGTTACAGCAAGTAGCCTTGAAAGCAATGAGGGTCTCCATTGGCGTAATGGCTAGGAACCAAACATCTAGGTATAGGAACATTTGGATTCCTTTTAGTTGCTGATGACCTGTACCCACTGTCATACACTTAGTGAGCACCCAGGGAGCTCTAGTGAGGCTGGAGGACAGAATTTTGAAATGAGTACGATTGGCTCCCAGCCAGAAGTGTTGGAATTTTCTGGATGACTTGACAATTTTCATGTGGAGGTAGGCATCCTGAAGGTCTGTTGAGCACATTCAGCCATTTGTGTTTAAGAAGGGCAAAATCACTTGCACCATGACCATTCTCAAATGGGACTTTGTGACATACTGATTTAGGCCACTAAGGTCTAGAATTGGCCTGAGGTCCTTTTTTTTAACTAAAAAGGATCTTGACTAAGTAACTGACTCTTTCTAGTCTCACCTCTTGGAAGGCTCTTTTTTCCCCAAGAGAATGGCTGTCTCTCTTCTTTCCACTCTGTTCTGTTGAGGTAGAACATCTGGGAGTGGCAGGAACTGTTGAGATGGGCAATGACAGATGGGGATTATATGGCCTCTGGATACAATCTCTCTCATCCAGTTGCCTTGCATGATGGCTATCCACATGGCTGAGTGGAGAGAAAGTTGACCCCGACAGCATTCAGAGGAGAACAGTCAGTCAAGTCTTCAGAGATTCTGGGGCAGTTTGTTTGAAAAGGGAACCCTGAATTCCTAGTTTTCCAGACATCCCCTGCCTATAGAGTGGCATCTTTTAAAGCCCCTCTGCCACAGCCGCCCTTGTCAGAACAGGAGGAGGTAAAGGGCTGTTACTGGGATTTCTTACACTATAGGGAGTTGAAGGCCTTCTGATTAACATTATAGGATCTCTGAGGCATCTGACATCAAAGCTCTGTGGCAAACAATGTTTTGCCTTCCTGTTCAGTTTTCTGTGAGGAAGCTCCATCATTAGTGGCATTGGTGGAAGACACTTTGAAGCTCTCCATAAAATTGCAAAGGTAGTGCCAAGCATGACACCTCACAGTAATGCTGACAACTGCCACTCCTGCAGCCCCACATTATGAAGTAAGCACATGAATAGGGTGGAAATATTCAACATAGTAGTCAACTGAGTCTCCATTTGCTTTCTTAACTCAGGGGTGGCAGGTCTTCTCACTGAGTGCAAAGTCTGCTCTGCGAAGTCTCTCTAGAAGCAATTCATGTGTGCAATGTAGTTTAACATCCTCAGGAAAATGCCCAAGGTGTAAGCATGATTTCTGATTCTGTCCATTGCTCCAGACTCACTGTAAAGCAGATGGACAGCTGCTACATCTTCTAACAGCTCCTTTCTGATGGCTGCTGCTACAGTAATGGAGTCAACCAGAAGGACCGTGTTCCAATGCTGCCTATCCTTAAGTAAGGGAGTATTTTATCAGGCTTCCTAGGTATAACTTATTTGGAGTTGGGCTCCTGCAAAGCCCTCCTGGTGATCAAATCTATGAGATGGTCAGCAGGAGGTGCCATCTAGCAGGTAGAGGATGCAGTCCAGAGAGCTTTAAGCAACATGTCCTCATCCTGAGAGGGTGGGTTAGTCAGCCAAGATCCCCTATGGTGCATTAACTGAAAGATTTTTCTAAAATTGGTGTCACCTGTTGTGTTAATGTTCATAGAGTATGACTTTCATTCTTTATGGATTTAGTAGGTAGATATGAAATCATAGCATGTTTGTAGAAATATTACAAGGAAAACCGTGACATAGTATGTCATTACAATGCTTCTTCTAAGGGTATCTCAACCAGATTCCAAGTGTATGTTCACAGGGCGGTTTGCTCATGAGCAGTACGTTATGTGGTCCAAATAGATTGAAATGTATATTATTACACAAATATAAATACAAATATTAAAAGGAAAGCTGTGAAATGGTGTTGTATTACAATGCTTCTTGTATGGGTGTCCAGGGGCATTTCCATGGGGACCCACAGCTGTAACAGAATGTATTCATGAATGGCAGAGAAATACCCAAGGGGTGCTTCCTGAAAGGGGGGGTGGCATTGCTGCCGGGGTTTCAGTTATATATCTGCATTTAAAATCAAGGGACGGTTTATAAATATGAATGTAGTTCACTTGCAAAGTGAACTGAACAACATTTTTCGTACCGGCATGTATTCTCTGAATATCACAACTTAAATTAAAAAGCAGAGAGCCTTGATAAGTATGACAAGTGGTCCTTGCTTTACTTTTCCATGAAAAACAACTAATTTGTCACATTTATATGTGAACTTCTTTTCCAAATCTGGGCGAACTATATATAACATATATCGAGATGAGAAAGGGTTGGAACTGAGCCGCTTCTCCTTCACATAATGTGGTTGTGATAACACATAAGTACCTCATAGCAATATCGGTACTGAATCTGTAATATTAACTCACTAGACAAAATTGATTTCTGTCACAGGCACATGAGCATTGTCAGCTGATTATTGTTTGATCCACGTGTTCTATAGGACATGCCTTCAAGTTTCAGCTAAGACTTTGGAGGAACACAACAGTGCTGACTTATCATTCTGTTAAACAATGTAATAACTTCCAAATATCTGTTCATATATTGTTGCTAAATATGGAGAACGCTAACAGGTCAAATACTGAGCTTTGCAAAATTGCATCTGATGTGCTAGCTTGGATTGATATGGCCTGCTTCAGTCTTACTGACTGACTTCTACTATGAAAGTAGGAGATGATAGAGGAGTGAAGTCCACAGCTTTTTATCCTGAAAATCATTATAGTATACTTTACAGAAATATATGAACATTATACAGACATAACCTGCCTGCCATACAGAATTGATCAGAGATTGCCACAGATCACTGGATGTTTCTACCATATTTTCAGACCAGCAACTAGAGCATTATTTTTAATGTGATCTTTCAGTTACCAATTGATGATCTTCTAATGAAATTTTGCCAGAGGGAAGAGTATTGCATAAACAAAACATAAAAATGGTTCTTTTTCTGATATGACTTTCCTCCCTAGGAGAAGTACCAGGTCCATTCTCAAATCTGGAGAAGCTTCAGGTCCCTAACCCTCATGCTCTTCGTGAAAGCAAAAAAAAAAAAAAAACATATTTTCTCCAGTGTGGCACTTCTTCCCTCCTACAGAGAAACACCAGGGTCCTAAATCCTGCATCTCTGCACCTGTCCTTGTGTGTACATGAGGAACAAAAAAAAATCTACCCCACCCTAGCTTCTCTTATCATAACTATGTTTATTTATATTCTGATTACTAGGTTGTGGGAAATTTTCATAGGTAGGTACTAGGCATGCAGTCTAGGAGACCATCAAGGAGCTTAGCCCTAATTCCCCATTGCCTAAAACCACTGTATGATTAAGTGACTTACTCAAGGTAACACAGTAGACAAATGACGGAGGAAAGATTCAAACTTGGCACAGATTTCCTTGGCACAGGAAGTAACTCATTACAAGGCATAGCTTTAGTCTCCAGTGCTAACTACCATATGAAATCAATCGATCAATCAATCAATCAATCAATTAATCAATCAGTGTGCTGTCCATTGTGTTAGTGGGACACTCATCCATTGCAGGGGAGGCCCTGGTAGAGACACTTTAAGTACAGTGCAACATATTGGTAAAGCATTCAACAAAATTGCCTAAAATACAATAATGGTTATAAATCATGCAAAATAAGAAATACATATAATGAAAAGTGAATAAAGTCATCTTTGCAGGAATGAATGTCTGAAGGGCTCACTTTTGCAGAGAAAATGTGTGGTTTATTTTTCAAGGCTTAAGAATACATTTCTCTCATTTATGCATTTGTTTACCAGTTATTGAAAGGGCAAGTCTGATGCCACCAGGTCTGAAGAATGTTGGTGTTCTTTTTGTAATTTGCTGGTGATCTAGATGCCTTACTGTAGTGTAGTATTCTTTAACATAATGAAAACTTACATGAAGTTTTAAGTAGTTAATGGCTCACAGCTAGAACAAGAATCAATGTTATCTTGTGTTTCAATGTTGCCTTTACAGTGGTGTTGTGGTAACAGTTGTCAATTAATTCAGCAGTGGTTTGGCTATCACAAATAGAAAAAGAGTTATGCATTTGCATTTCTTCTGGGGCTAGTAGTATTTGTAGATCAGATTTAAACTATTTTGTTGATTTTTTTGGGAATTTTCTTCACTTTAAAGAATAACTTTTTTTTTCTGTTTCTGATTATTTTTTTACCTTGACTGCATACTTCTATATAGCTTTGGAGTAATGTGATATTTTGGATTAGGCGGTATTGTTTGTAAACATGATCTTATTTTATAGCCTCTTTGACATTATGTGTCACCCAGAATTGGCAGCTATGCTTGACCCAATGTTGCCTGAGTGGAATTATATTGTTATTAATAGAGGAAACAGTAGATTTAAAGTGAGCAGGAATGTCATCCAGGGAGTATAGGTGATGCTGAAAGAACACTATATTTGATACCAGTTGTGACGACCCACCACTGGACCAATAATCAAGGAGCCTCAAACCTCACCACTACCACCAGTGGGGGATGTACACTGGGGGGATTACAAGTACACACACAATATTTCCAGATGCAGCTCTCTGCATCAAGTGCAATTTCCCTTAAGAGCACACAGAGACCACAGTCAGTCTGGGGCTAGTTTGTCACTCTTTCTCCAGATCCCCAATAAGATTCCCCACTGGCACAGCTATAAAGTTGAGATCTCAGCTGAGTGATCAAGCTAAGACCTCCAGCACTCAGTCCAACCAGTGCTTTGTGTCCCTGCCCAAGTAGCTGACACACCCACTCTTTGAGTTTGATTTATACATACACACCTGGGAAAGGCTGATGCATGCTTACTAGCTACGCCCCCCTTCTGCCCAGACTATAAGGTAGTTACCACTGCCACCAGTCAACTCCTTATCAGCTACTTTAAGGTCCTTAACAAAGGGTGTGCAATCTTACTGTGTAATATTAATATTAACCCAAATGGTAGTTTGACCAAGAACAAGGCTATTAGGAGTGGCCCACACAGTGTCACCAAATAAATATGCAAGTACTCTCAAAAATTAAATATCGCTACACAGATCAGCCACAATGAAAGATTTAAAATATTTAATAATAAATAATAAAAGAACAGGACAATACTAATATATATTATCAGTGATATCAGACTTCAAAACCACAGGAAATATTTAAAACAACATTGCAGGACAGTCTCAAATAAAGAAAGAAAAATATCTAAACTAAGCTTCACTATATTCCTGACTGAATCTAAGACAAGTATTATAACCTAAGAACTTACTAATAGAGCATGGCAGATGTGGTGAATGGATTTTCTAGTTGTTGTCTAGTCCAAGACATAATGCAGAATGCTCTATCTCACTAAGAGACTTCTCAGAATAATATCTCAAATATTACTGCTGGGATAGCTTGCAGAATGACATCACTTCTTGTCATCTGACTTCTAATAGTTCCCAGGCTAAACCCCCCATTGCTGAAGCTGGCAGTATTTAGCTTCTACCTGTAAAAATATACAGACAAGGGCTTCTCATCACATCTGTGGCATGTGCTGGAAGTCATAACACAATTGCATTCATTCATGTTTTCAAGACTAGTAATTAGTTCATCCTAAAGACAATAGAGAAAGTTTCCTAGTGCAGACATTGTGTCTCTTTCTGCACTGAAAACTGAAAAATGCCATATTTTATTGCCTGGCCATAAAGTAATTTAGTTTCAGTTATTTTTCTGAAATTTGAAATATATACATTTAAACAGTTACAATAGTGTATATACATTTCTGTTTTTTCCAGTAGTACACACTGTGGATCCATTTTATACACAAGCATTTTACAAATACCTTTTCAACACTGTACAAGCAGTTTGTTATACACATGACATACAGTTCTAATACATTTGTAACACAAGCATCTTATATAAATCATTTCGATATTCACCAATGACATATAATTATTTACAAAATTCCAACTAGCTGGGCTGGCAGTATCTCCTTTTGTCACACCAGTCATTGCTGATCTGGATGTAGGTCAAGTCAGCATCACTTTAATTACTATTCTGACATGAAGTGGAGGCTTTGGCTTCTTCACCTACAGGTATAGGTACCGATTTTCTGTTTTTGTCATACATCCTTTAAAAAAGGCAACTCACAGAATAATTACTTTCCAACAGTGTACTGGTAGTTTTCTTTATTGTTTACTATATTTTCTTATTTTCTTTACCATTAGAATCTTGCTTCTGTTCCTGATTGGTTGTTTTGTGTTAGCAGGGAGAAGCTTAAGATGTTGCTCAGGTTCCCCTTTGGTATGGGATCCTTTAGTGCCTTCTTAACTACTGGCTCTTCCCTATCAATTTCCACATTTAACTTATTTTATTAATTTAATTGCTGGAGTCTTTTGCTAAGATCAACATTCTCTGTTAGCCTCTAAACTGACTTCTTTTGTTATTTTCACAACTAGGGTATTTTGGCAAAACCTGGTATCAAATTTATTTAATTCGTTCACCTTTAACAAAATCTTAGCTCCTTTTGTGTTTTCTAGCTCTATACATTTTCTTTATGGTGCTATGTATTTTTCTGGCAAAATATCTGGTTAAACATGTCCTTGTAATTCCAATCTATCTTGTAAATGGGGAAAGTCTTGGCCTATAATCAAATCATGTGTTAAGTTAGGCATTAGGGCTACTGAGTGTAACATTTTACCTTGAACAGTTTGTATTTCTATCTGTGGTATAGGTTAATCTCATTATTCTCCATATACACATATTTTTGAAGTTTTTGCTTATTATCTGTTTACAAGAATATTGTGACTTAACTAAGATAATCATGCTGCTTGAATCCAGAAATTCCCACTTCCACAACATTACATTTGATAGTTTTAGCAACAGCACACTTACAAAAAAGCAGATTTTATAATTCTAGTCATAAACAGTTCAGCATCATCACAAGACATGAGTTCACATTCTATAAGCATCGCTTTAGGTACAATTTCTTGTCCAACATTAACAGTTTTAGCTGGCATAGTGTTGTTGTCAATAAGTGTGCAATACAATATTAGATGCCCTTTGACAAAACATTCAAAACAACTCAGAAGATGACAGATTTTTATCGTTTACAGGTAAAGTATTATAATCAGCTAAAAACTAATGCAAAGACGCCCATGTTCATTTAAGTCTAACTCAGCGTTTGCAATTTCAGTTATCAACAGATGTTTTACTGGAATAACTAGCTATTCAAAAGACTTAAGGCCAGTGTTGAATATCCGATTTCTTATGTTTCTAGGGAATGAACTTTTAAACTTATCTACAACCATGATTTCTAAATTTTTACTTACATTGTTTACATAATGTTATACCCACAGTATTAAATATGCATTTTTAGCTATTTGTGGCTGCAATGACCTATCCATCATGAATGCCCAGTTGTGAAACATAAGGGACTATTTTTTCAGATAAAACTGAAGTTTGAGCCAGAATTTCTCATTCCATTTTATGGTTATCATAGGCTTCAGCACCTTCTAAGTCCATATCCCCAGTCCTCTCAAGCCACATACCTTTTGAAACCCATCAGGTAGGCCCCCACATTATCTTCATTTTTTTTTGGTTTCTTCAGAGGGACTTTAGATGTTGGAGTTCTCAGAGAGGTGGAAGGCTAATTCTCTAGTGTGGATACTTGTGTTGCAGGTTAAGCAAGTGCTAATTAGTGGATGTACATTTTCCTGGGAGGAACATTGTTGAGCTCATTAAAGCCTTGTTAGAATCTATTAAGACCTTACTGATTTTCTTTGTTATCACAGGATTCAGCAGCTGCAGCTCAATATACATAAGGCTCTGACTTCACCAAAAGCAAAAAGTATAAGTCAAACCCCTTTTGTGCAACAAGGATTCTGTCTCATAAAACACATCCCCATATGGTCACAAGGTTTTTAACATTTCCTCAGAATGACCCCTTTTCTAGTCATGACGATTTTTTAACCAGCTTTGGGCACAATGGTTTAAAATTCTTAGCATCACAGAGCTTTTCAGGCAACAAGGCACAGGGTCCTACCACTTTAAAAGCCAGCATTCATTCTATAAGCTATTAAACAGTCTGTTAGTAGCTGCTCTTCAGGCAGAAATTCTGCTCCAGGGTGAGGAAAAACTCAGACAGGGAAAAAGAAGCCACAGTTATATTTTTCTGCTCTCATTCTCCACTAGAGACTAGACTTTGCACCAAATACTGTCATTAAAATAGGACTTATTTGCAGGCAGAATGACAAAAATGCTTCTGTCATGCAATCCATACGTCTTTTTTGCTGTAAATCTTTATTTTCTTTTGCTTTCTTTCTTTCTGGTTTCTATCTTCTTCACCAAATCATCTTCTGCTTTCTTGCACACGTACCCAAACACCCATAATCTGTTCTGTTTGTTCTTCTTTGCATTTGGAGCTACTTTGAGTTTTGGTCTAATTTTATCATTCCTTCTTCTGTCCCACAGTGTGAATCCTGCCACCCATCTCAAACACTTCACGTCTATCATATTTAACTTCCTCCTCTGCTCAGCCTTTACTTCCCAGGTTTCTGTGTCATGTAGAAGAACTGATCACACCACTGTTTTATACACCTTACTTTATAACTTCTTTGGTATTCATCTGTAACACACTATCCCTGACACTCTTTTTCTGCAGAACATCTGATTCTGATTCTGGCTTTGACCTCTTCATCCAGATTTCCATCTCCTTGGCCAGGGTCTATATTATAACATTGAAGCTTCAGGTATTCGAATATCTAAAGCTTGACACGAAAATAGCAAAATCTCAAAACTGCAAATAGCAACATCAACACAGGGAAAGAAATCGCTTGGCCAAAAAACAAAAAAACACATTTTCAAACCCGAATCAAATGAGGGCCATTGCCCTCCACATCATCCCTAACTAAATATGCCAACTCTGAGATTGCTCTACATTGGAGAAAAGGGCAAATTCCCCATAATGGCCAAGCAAATTTTTTCCCTGTTAAAAAATTTGTGGAAGTGGCCATTTTTCTGATTTTCACCTTTCGCTATTTAGGTGTCTTGCTTTAGGTATTCGAATACCTGAAGCTTCGATGTTATAATATAGACCCCTCAGCCACACCCTTAAAACTGTTAATCTGTTCCACTATTTTCCCTTCTATCTCAGTTTTCAGCTTCTTCTAATTTTCCAATTTGCTGTCATGACAATTCTTGTCTATACTCAGTTTCATTCTGTGTGGCTTCAGTTTTGCATTACATTTTCCTATCACATACTGAAATTCCTGTTCAGAGTCTAATTTTAAAGCAATCTTGTCTGCAAACAGCAGCTTTGTCGATCTATCCCCTCTGACCTGTTTGCTAATGTAGTCAATCACTAGTATGAACAGCAGTGTGGTCACAGCTGAACCCTGATGCACCCCACATTAGTTTAAACAGCAGTGGGGTCACAGCTGAACCCTGATGTACACCCTCATTCGTTGGCAACAACTGTCTCTGTCCAAAAACTGTTTGTATTTGTGCCATTGTGTCCTGTATATAGCTTGCACTAATTCTGCCAGTGTTTCTTGGACCTCACACCAACACAGGACTGACAAAATCAGCTTTCTTGAGACTTTGTTATTTGCTTTCAACAAGTCTAGAAAAACCCATTTGGACTTCTTCCTCATCTCCAGCTTCTTCTTCACTTAATTTGGTCAGTAATGCTGCACCATGATCTGAAGCCAAACTGCTTACCTCTCATTTTACTTTCTACTACTCTGTGTATTTGGTTCTCAATCATGCTTCCAGCTTTTTCATGCAGTGGGTCAGGATTTTGCTATCTCCACAGTTGAGAATGTCCTCTTTGTTCTTGTTCATTGGTGGCAGAATGCTTTATCTCCAGTCATCCAGGATATGCATTTCTCTCCATACTGATATGAGTACACCTCAGGACAGTGTATTTGCCATGACCTCATCTGAGCTTGCTGCCTTTATTTATTTCATTTTCCTTAGTACTGTTATTTCTTCTACTAGAATGAGTTCTTCTTCCTCTTTCATCATAGGCTATGTATGATGCAGTAAAGCTTCTCTGGGTTTTTCTTCATTCAGAAGCTGCTAGAAGTGCTCCTTCCATCTTCCTTTGGTGTCCTGTTGACAGGTGAGCAAACTGTTGCTGGCATTTCTTGTCAATGGTGTCTGATAACTATCTTTTTTTCATCATTCTGTCTTTGCATTGCAATGCGATAAAGCTTCCTTGTGCCATTTAAATCACTTTCCAGAAGACATACCTCTGAGGCATTTGCTTTTGATTGCTTTCTTAGCCTCTTTGTTAAACTACCAGTATTTCTTTTTAACATGGTCTTTCTTTTCTATTTCTCAAATTTTCCTGCACTCCTTGTTTTTTTTGATAACTTTATGGATTTCTGCATTCCAGCACCAACTCCCCTTATGAACCTTGTTTCATTACCTAGCTCGGCACAATGTCTATTCTATAGTCTTCACAGGGTAGGAACCTAATCTCTGGCTAATGCCTGTGTGGAGTTTGCATGTTTACCCTGCATCTCTGTGGGGTTCCTCCCACCTCCAAAAACATGTGGGGTGTTTCCATTTCAAAATCTTGAGAGGTATGCCAACAGAGTGGATCAAAACTTAAGTGGGGTTTTGGACAGTAGCACAGACTCTAGGTGGTGCACATCAGGCGGAGATTTGTGTACACAAACCACTTTAGGCACCAACTGTGTTACACAGTATTCACAGCACAGAATAACATATATTACAGGCTGCACACTGTGGCAGGTCTTGCCAGTTATTTTTTTTTAAATACCTTTATTAATTATCACTTGTGACATAGGCAAATTTACTTTTTATAAAAAGCAATCAAACTGTATTAACTGAGTATAGGTGATTTGGTTGTGTTGACTATTTGTAGTACAACAAGGCTTAAAAGTATCATCCATTTTCATGAAACTTTATACTTGGCTTCTTCTCTGCAATCCAGTTCCACTCATGTATGCCAAGGACATCTTCATCTTTCACAAGCACATAACTCTCTCAAGACTTCTCTGCCAAAACTTTTCTAAGGTACAGGTCGGTTTCCCTAATCCAGCTCCAAAGGCAGCTGGCTTCTATGAACTTCTTATCAGTTCCTGTTAAAGGACTCTCTCACTTTGTATTACAACCAAGTCCCTGGCTTAGCAGTCATGATGTTACTTTATATATATTTGTTCAATGAAATTAAATGAAACACCAAAATCTTGACCTTTATAAAGTCGACAACTTTGACACTCTGCTACACATATGCCAATTGACAATCTTGGAGCATACAAAACATAAAAAATAATAAAAATATCTTGCCCCCCCTGCACTCTCCATATGGGAGGCTTCACCCACCACTCTCCCTGCTAATTTTATCTATATATATATATATATATATATATATATATATATATATATATATATATATACTAACTCCACAATCACACATTCTTAAAACTGTGTGATCTTGGCAGGTGTCAACCAAAGGTAGAGTTGACTAGCTTCAGTCAACCCATATATATATATATATATATATATATATATATATATATATATATATATATATATATATATATAAACACACACACACATATATGTATGTGTGTGTGTGTGTGTGTGTGTGTGTGTGCTTTGTTCATTCCCTAATTCCAATTGCTAAACGTACATTTAATTTATTAACACTATTTACTTTTCTTTGTAGTGATGTGCTGGTTCCTTTCTGTAATAGGGACAGCCTTGCCTAGATTACTGACTGTTCAGTTAAATACAAGCCCTTTATATGTATCAAATTTCTGTGTATGTCTATATATATATATATATATATATATATATATATATATATATATATATGTGTGATTATACTTAAAAATATCAGATTTCTCAAGCAATGGCATGTTTAAAGTAGACTTCAAATGATCTACAATGTAATGTTGATATGCCATAGCATATTCTCTGAGGAATAACTTCAAAACACGGAACTATTAAAATGTCTTCTTTTGCAGGGTTTAAGCCACCTGCAACCCTGGGCTGCATCCCCTATACCCCCTGCTAATTTTTATTTCAACTCCAAGATTGCACAATCCCTGGGGAAAGGGTATGTTCCCCAACCTCAAAGACTGTTGAGCTCACACAATTGTGAACTGTCTATTTTGTCAACCAAAGTGTGTTAACAAAACAGAGGTCCACATCCAGCAATTTTTACAACAGTAATTGTCCAAGCTGGGACCCCGAAATTGTGTGCAATACAGTATAACACACTATAGGCTGTCAACAGTGTCAAAATGCCACTGCTACTGCTGTGGACCACTGTACCACATACACTGATGTCAAAGCCATAAGCAGTGTGGCATGTTGTTGGTGTGCAACATACTTGTGGGCTCCCAATAATTTGGCCTGCCAAAGACAGTGCACAGATATGGTAGGGCAAAACTTTGACCCTCTGTAAATGCTACCAGAAGCCAGTTGTGCCACTCGCACAACAGCACTAAAAGGAGTGCACAATATGTCTTTGGTCTGGTGGTTAGTGCAGAGGACTGTGTCTCTGAGCTGCTGATGTGTTGCTCCAATAGCACCGTGTTTGACTCCTTCCACCTTTATTTGCTTATTGTGTGACTCTGAGCAAGTCACTTAATCAAAGTAACAAACAACTCATGGCTCAAGGACACCATGAACAAAAAGTTTATTCAAAAAGTATAAGCTTTTGTAGAACACTGCTTCCACAGATATATTAAAGCATTTAAGTATAGGAGCAGCAACTTTTAATTACATTCATTCTAGGCATCACATGACTAGAATCAGCCAACGACAGCAACGATTACATAACACATCAAGGAATCATAAAGATACAAAATTAGTAAACATTTAAAAAAAAAACAGTTTGAACAGTAATACATCTATTTAATGGATATATATTTTAAAACACGTTTCAAACTGCACATTCTATTCAGTCCTGGAGGACAATCAGCTCAAAATCTGCAAGTCCAATTAACTCCTTTCTCTCTGTCTGTAGAAATTCATCTACACCCCCATAGCTGGCCTTAGGCATAGGCCAACTAGGCGGCCGCCTAGGGTGCTGCTCTAGTATGGTCACTTTTCCAGTATTTATTTGGTGTAGGTAGACCAGGATGGGGGCACCGGGTGGTGTGTTGGGGGGTGCCATGGAGCCCTTTTGCCTAGGACACCAGTTGACCTAAGGCCGCTCCTGTACACCCCTTTTACTGACAGATACTAGTTCTAAAACACCAAACTTAAAATTGTGTGCTGTCAGCTTGTAATATATGCTTATATAAAGCATTTGTTTCAGCATGTCTATGTATATCAGACATACGATTCTTAGGTTTTATATTTTATAGAGAAAGGTGGATTTCACACATTGCTGATACATTCAAATTAATTATTTCCCAGTGTTTGGATGTACAAGTCACTTATCACTACTAACATATTCACAAAATGAACAACTAAAGTATGGTCTAGTACCTTTATTACCTGTCATAATTTTTGTTTTACTTTGTTCTTTATAGCATAACATATGCCTCAGATTAACAAAATTCTTGTATATAAATTTAGGAATGGAAGGAATTTTGGCCATTAAACCTTCAGAAGATCTTAAAATATTTCAGTATTTTCTATAAATATTAGAAAAATGCTCAGTATTGAACCATGAATTGTTTTGTTATTGGTTGATTCTGTTCATGTGATGCCTAGAGTAAATGTATTTAAAGGTTGCTTAAGCACTGTTTTGTGAAACTTTATATTTATTGAATAAACTTTGTTTGTAGTGAGCTTGAGCCATGAGTTGTGCAGTTTTAAGCACTAGTGAAACTGAGGTTGCTGGGGGCCCCAATCACAGCAAGTTATCTTATTTTGATATTTTATTATGTTTGTTAAATAAGCAAAATCTAATACAACACTCATGTACTTAATAATAGGTAGGTAATAATAACTCTTAGCATAAAGAACACTAAGGACTGACACCACTTATTTAAAATTAAAAGATATATCCAGATGTAGTAACAGTGTTTGTAAGTATCAGGCTTTATAATTCCATTAAATGTTTTACCACTGACATAGAGCCCTTGATTTAATTAAATCTTGTTGGTGGATATTCTTGCCACTAACTCTAACATCATAGCCTGCTTTAGGCAGCTGTAATGCACATAGCTGTGGGGGACCCCCAAATCATCCCTAACTGTGTGATGGCCCCACAAAATCTGCTGCTAGTTGGGGGAAATGAAGAGAGAAAAAAATAGAATTAATTCTCTGTTTATATGATTTGTCCTAAACAGGGTTGAGATATGACTGTGTTAGGATAAAGCCAGTCATCAGTGAGTGAACATGAATGAGGTAAACACTAGAGATAGCAGAACTGAGCAATCAGTTTGAGTGCTTACCTGGGACTTTAAAGAGATCAGAGACTCCCAGTCTTGAGGGATGGTTTTCTCCTTCAGGATTTTATAAATACTATCAGGACACCAGATGCTGCAACTCTCAACTTCTTTGCTCAAGTATTCTGGGCAAAACCAAAAATTAATGGCAAGATAAATGTTGACAATTAGCAACATTAATGTTACTCTGATTCACTTAAAAAAATAGAATGACATGCATTGTACTGACATGCATTTTTTTGGACATTAAGACGTATGAAACTCTAATGTCTGGCATTACTGACCATCTGCATTCCTGAATGATTTACAAGCAAATCAAAATTTTTATGAGGGGAAGGGCAACATTAGGGGCATTCTGTGAAAGAAATCAGGGTCAGTGGCAGGTATGCATTACCAATGGTGATTGTTATAAACAACAATCACTGATTTTGTGTGGCATTACTAGTGTTGTACAATGTGCTGATATTTGCTGAAATCAGTGTAAGACTAGAATTGCTATGGCTTGTGCTTTTGTGTGTGTGTGTGTGTGTGTGTGTGTGTGTGTGTGTGTGTGTGTGTGTGTGTGTGGAGGCTGCAATGTAAGAGTAACAAGCTGGCGATAATTTATTTTACTTTCTATCACAATCATCGTTGGCACTGTTGGCACTGCCATTATGCTTGTGCGTTGGGGGCATGGTTGCAGTGTACTTAAGAGTAAGAAGTTGGTCATCATTTCTTTCACTTACCATAAGATATGTTGCCATCTTTCATGGTTTGGCAAAAAGAGGATGTGTGTGAAAGCAACTGCTATTGCTACAGTAGGGCAGTAAGTATCCTCATTAGTGCTTTGCTTTAGTTGAGTTCTTTGCTATGGATTTTTCAATGTGGAGTCTGCTTGTCTGCATGTTTTCCCCATCTCTGTGTGTGTTTAGCTATGTGCTCTGGTTTTCTCCATCAGCTCAAAGACATACAGTAGGTGAGATGGCATTCCTTTAGTTTCCTAGAAGATGAACATGTAGAGTGTGTGCATATGTGTGTGTGTGTGTGTGTGTGTGTGTGTGTGTGTGTGTGTGTGTGTGTGTGTGTGTGTGTGTATGTGTGTGTGTGTTAAAAATGCCTCATATTTTTATTTCTGCACATGTAGAATAATGCTGGGCAAACACATAACTCTTCTGGGTAGAAGTAAAAATGCATCTAAGTAACTATATTTCAAAATAAGGTATAAAATACATCACAGAACATTTAGACCCTTGGAGATGTGTGAGGAAAGGGTGTGAAACAGTTCGCATGGAGCCCTTTATCTATGGCAACATTTCATCTAAGGCCAGCTCTGTACATTGAGTTATCATAATGTATCATCATTGCAACTAAATGTCAGTCATTGTGAATGTCTCTCTGTGAGATGAACTAGCACAATGTGGCACACGTGTGTCAATGTAACAGCAATGTGGCCACAATTCAGTCTGTGGATACTACTCCTAAAGTGACAGGGTGATACATAGACTAGAGCACACAGGGTTCCCAACTTGACAGTTGCTGAGAGCTCTCGAAATGTTAACACCAGCCCTGTTTGTCTGTAACACTGGAGGGCTTTAAGACCTCATGGGAGACTTCAGTAAGAAAAGAGCAGCAAGCCCCAGAAACCTCTAGGAGAGTGTTAGGTGTTCTAATGTAGGATATTACATACCAATTTGATAACTAAACCTGCAGAGTGGGAGGTTTGATGGCAATCCAGCACAGAGCAGGACAGGCAGAGTGAGCCTGCCAAAACAGTGAGTACAGTGGTGCAGCTGGTATAACATGTGTGTGTGTGCCAGAGATAGCCAGCTGAAACACAGTGTGTGTGCGTGTGTGTGTGTGTGTGTGTGTGTGTGTGTGTGTGTGTGTGTGTGTGTGTGTATAAAATGCCCTAGTTAAGGATGGCAGGTTGTAAAGGCTCAAATCATGTATCTTGATTACAAGAGACTAGAGTCTGAATCCTCTACACCAACTAAGCATATGCATTTTGAAGAGCTGTTGAGTTCTGGTGCATTTTCAAGGACTGTTGTTTTTCAGTAAATTTTCAAGGCCTGTTGTGTTTCAGTGCATTTTTAAAGAATGTTGAGTTTCTGTGCATTTTCAAAGAATGTTGAGTTTCAGTGCATTTTAGTTTCTGTTCATTTTCAAAGAATGAGTTTCTGTGCATTTTCTAAGACTGTTGAGTTTCACTCCATTTTTCAAATAATGTTAAGTTTCTGTGCATTTTCCAAAAATGTTGATTTTCATTGCATTTTCAAGGAATGTTGAGTTTCAAGGTAAGAGAAGTTTACTGTTGTTCATGCTGTCTGTTTTCAATGTGTAACTCTTTTTTTTTTTTTTTTTTTTTTTAGCAAATGGCCATCATCAATGTTTGTACTAGGCATCCTTAAAGTAGTGTTAGTAGTACAACTGGTAGTATGCTTGCCTTTGGTGTAGAAGGCTGTGGGTTCTACTCCTGCATGATGTAGATAGAATGCTGATGTTGGGTGTCTTCCTTTGCATGAAATGTCTAAGAACTATTTGTTGGCTTGACAGTAATTCCATTTTGCAATATTATCATTTTAACATTTTTTTAAATGTAACATTGGTAGTTTATTCCTCAAGGGAAGTAGGCACTGAATTTGTACAAGAAACACTGAAATGTAAAGTTGTTTGCTAGCAGCAACAACTTCATTAGTTATAAATCTCTTTAATTAATCATCAATTAAATAAGTAAATAAATAAATAAATAAATAATGGTGCGCAGAACTTTGAAAAAAGGCTAGATGTTATAACAGATGTTAATAAATGGTGATTGAACCATAAAAATAATTCTCCCTTTGGATTTTTTGTATATATTTAATTTTTAAATTTTTAATTTTAAATTTTTATGTAATTTCTATATAAGTTACTATTTTATATGTTTTAATAATAATCACTTAATATTCTGTAAATACTTACATGTTTTTCTTAAAGACTTGTGATAAAGAATAAGGGCAAAGTTAAATGATAAAGTTCATATTAATTGGTAATAACGTTTTAAATATATTCTACTTTAATATAGATTATCTATCTAGACTTCGTAATTTTTAAAGAACATCAGTAAGCATCAATGGAATCAAAATTCAAACTAGAGGGAAATATAATTGCAATTCAAAAGGAGTTGTTTATGTGGCTAATTGTCAAGCTTGCCCGTCGTTCTACATAGGTAAGACGGAGCGTAGGTTGAGAGATAGAGTGTATGAACACCTAAGAAGCATAAACCTACAAAAGGAAGAAAACGCTCTAGCAAGGCATGTTATGGATTTTCCTGAACATAACTTTTGTTTCAAAGTCATCCATCAAGTAAAACAAGATATTCGAGGGGGACCATTTAACCTTTTGCTGGAAAAAAGTGAATTATTATGGCAGATCCGGCTTAATGCCTTTACGAACCCTGGACTGAATGAAAAATGTTCATTGATGTGTCTTTTAAAATTATGAAGTCTGGATAGATAATCTATATTAAAGTAGAATATATTTAAAATGCACTTGAGGTTGATTGCATGGCTATGTATTTCCATTTCTGATTCATGCAGCTGTGAATGCTTTGAGATGCTTCAACAAGTAGTATTTAATATGTCAATCAAACTGTCAAAAAATATGAACTTTATCATTTAACTTTGTCCTTATTCTTTATCACAAGTCTTTAAGAAAAACATGTAAGTATTTACAGAATATTAAGTGATTATTATTAAAACATATAAAATAATAACTTATATAGAAATTACATAAAAATTAAAAATTTAAAATTTAAAAATTAAATATATACAAAAAATCCAAAGGGAGAATTAATTATATGGTTCAATCACCATTTATTAACATCTGTTATAACATCTAGCCTTTTTTCAAAATTCTGCGCACCATTATTTATTTATTTATTTACTTATTTAATTGATGATTATTTATTCATTCATTTATTCAAATAATTTATTCATAGTGTCGCTCCTTAGACAGATTAAAATCATACATAAATAAATTTGATGAAATTTTAATATTATAAATATTTAGCTTGTGATTAATTTTAGTATTATTTTAGTATATTAAATTCATAATATAAGTAAGGTACTTTTTAATTGTATTTTAATAAACAAATGTATGTATTTTTAATAGTGACATCTATACTATCACTGGTTTAACAGTACTAGTAGAAGTTCCACTTTAAGAAATTATGTCATGAACCATCTTCATGGCGTGAAAATTAGTTATTTAAACAACTTCTTACTATTACTCAGATGTTTGTCAGTTAGTCTGAAGAAGTCCGATTATTGTTTCAGGACGAAAAGCGTAATTTAAATTTTTAACGTTTCAATTTATTTCAATAAAAGCGAGTTGAAAAGCATTCAGCCTAAGCGGATTTACTTTTGGTTTAAGTATTTAATATGTCATTAACATCAGTTCTTCTATCAGTCTTAAAGCTTACTGGGGTTCCATGAGTTTGGAGTTTGATATCTCTGTCTGATTTAGTGTTTGGTATTACAGTCACTAAACCCTGAAAAAATGCTTTCTGAATACCTTTCTTAGTTTTATTCTTAGTGGCTACTTCTTTTCAGGATTACTTTTACAAACATCAGCAAAATGGTCCCCCTTATTACATATCTTACTAATTTTGCCAATTTTCCCTGGGAAAAAATTTGCTGTTTTGAGGTTTTGATATTGTTAGGATTCGGGTTTTGCAGTTTGACGTTATGGCATTCGATAATGAGCCGTTTCAATGATCTGATATAGACCCGTGACTTCTTATAATTTGTACTGTAAGCGACCATTTTGAATGTAAAAGTCTTACAAAATAAGATAACTACTTACTTTTACTGATGCCATATTCAGTTAGAGTAATGTATCATTTATGTTGCTAACATCATGATTATCATCAGTTTTAAGAATAATACTAAATCAGAATAATCTGATAAATAAGAGAAAATTACTTAGATGCATGTGATGTTTGTGAAGTAAATTGTTTAGTGTCTCATCACACATCCTTTGCAGTGTACTGAGAGGATCGTTCATTTCTTTTTGATTTTATTTGTTTTTGTGTCTTTTTAAAGACAATGGAGAAACACTTCCTTATTCTGTTTCATACAAGTCCCTGGTGGTTATATCTCTTAACTCTCCAGATTTTCAAAGAATGCACAGATTTTTGCCTCATATTGTTAGCCTGTTCTTAATAATATTTTTGGTTTTCTATCAAACCATTTAGGATAAATATCACCAAATAATGTCATACATTTTAGTTTCAGACTTCATATACTTCAGAAAATCCATGCTAATGCAAACTCTATTATTCTAGCAACATTATAAAATTATAATAGTAAAATTTAAAATGTAGCCCTGATGTTTGACCTTTGTTACCCCATTATCTTTAGCTTTGTCCAGATTTCTTGCACTTAGAGACTGAGAGGTATGTTGAAGACTGGTTGACTTTTTAGGCAGTCTGTACAAATATATGAATCCCAACTCTGAGGGTAACAGAGTTTATATAATCTATTAATGTTTTGATTACTATTTAATAAGACACTTTAGAACATTTGTAACATGTCTTGCATTCTGTTTGAACAACCTATAACAATTTCTTATTTTGAGGGAACTAGCTTGGTTATGTTTCTATTATTTTAGCAGTAGTAAGTTAATCTGTCATTTACTCCATGATTTGTAAACTGGAAATCTTCCTACTTTATGGATATTAGTTAGGAATATACATGGTAGGTGGCCCACGGTGGTGCCGCGGTTATCATTGCTGCCTCCCAGCAAGAGTTTCTCCAGTTTGATTCTCAGCTGAGGTGCCTTTTGTGCAGAGTCTTCTTGTCCTCCCTGCAGTTGTGTGGGTTTCCTCCGGGTGCTACAGTTTCCTCCCACATCCCAAAGAAATGCTGTAGGTGGATTGGACACTCTAAATTGGCACTAGGTGTGCATGTGTGTGCCTTCTGTGAAAGGTTGGGTGCCAGGCTGGCAACTCAACACCATAAAACTGCACTGGCAATTGTTCTGTGGACCATTGTTCCACTGTGGTGACTTTTACCATGAAAAGCCAGAAGAAGTTAGGAAAATACATGGTCTTTATATAACTTTGTACTAACTGTTGGCATTTCAACCTGCTCTACCTTACTGTATACTAAATGAATCAGTATGATGTTTTGACGTAAGTCTGATGTAGTTTACAATTTGATATAAATGGGCTCCTTGTACAAGCTACTCTGTAGTGTACCTTATTACTGCCAACATTTTTGCAGGGGTTCAGGGGCCTAGGCAGTGAGACATTTCCCTGTGGTACATTTGACTGGGGACAAGTGGCTGAAGTGACATTCAGCTGCAGAGAAATATGGTTGTTTGCAAATTCCCTGTGGGCAAAGAGAAGAATGTGTTGCCATGCCCACAACTTCAAGAACCAAAGTCACAGGGGGAAAACAATGCCCATGGTCCCCAAGGGAACATGAGACAGCAGTCAATATGGCAGGCATCAGTAACAGGCTGGCCAGAGGGCATGTCAGTGGCATTAAAAATGTAGTGCACAATGGGCAGTGCCTTTATAATCAGTGTGTGTGGACCACTACCTCCTTCACAGTGTCTAGGGAACATTACCTAAAATGCATACTGGAGCATAAATGTGACTACAGTAGGTTGCAGGATTTCCTCCATGCTGTAGCACACTTCTACATGTTGTAGTTACATAAGTATGTACTCTACACTGAGCACAACACTCATTACTTCTTCTGCCTCCATGCTTTGGTTATTAAAGCTGTGAGCATGGCAGTATATGCTTCTCTTTGCCCACAGGGAATTTGCAAACAACCATATTTCTCTGCAGCTGACTGTCACTTCAGCCATATGTCCCCAGTCAAATGTACCACAGGCATACTAATGAAACCAAAAAAATGTAGACCAACTGCAAACGCAAAACCACAGCGAACGAGGAGCCACCAAGCTGCAAAAACAAGTCCTTTGTTATTTCACCACAACTGCACACTTTATTACTTCAGTTAAAATAACAAACAATCCACATAAATGTGTTAATCCAAATATATCTGTAAGCGCTTTTGTTTAAGCTCTGTTAGACTTCATCAGACAAGTTAAAAATCATGACTTCACTTCCTTTTATACACCTGGTTCCTTCAATTAAAACATTGTTATCACCTAACTAATCAAGCAATTAACTCACCATGCTCCTGATAAGACATATGTATTACTTTTTTGTTGTTGAAGTGTACTTGATGTTAAACCATAAAACAAAGACAAACATCAAAGAGTATACATAATTAGTAACTCTTAAATAAAGGGGGCATTCAGAGACTGTATACTATATGTTATACCATTCAATATGCCATTATATACCAATAAATATTTGAATATATAAATTAGGACATGTATATAAATATATGAATAAATAAATGAATAAATAAATAAATGAATAAATACTTAGATGAACACAACTATAATATTCCAATTTAATACCTTATAAACAATCAATTCTATGATATATAAACCAATAAATGGCCATCTTAAACATACCTTTTTAAAAAACACCATCTATTGGAATGGGGTATGTCTTTGGATCCAGTGTTTATATTAATATATGAGTTTTCTTAAATTTCATCTTAACATACTTCTGGCAATTACTTACTAAATAAAATATCTATATAAAGCATTCTATTCCATGATTTTGTTCCTGTGTAGTGTTTTCAATTTCAAAACAGGGGTAATTGAGCTTCGCTCATTTATTCCAGTCCACATATCTGCTTGAGTTCTAATTTGCCATTGCAATTCTTTAAATTCTAAATACAGGCCCAAAGGTCTCTTATCCTCGATTTCCACATGATCAATTGTTATAAATGAAAAGTGGTTATCCTTATACTCACTAATATGTTTCGCTGATGCATTATTAGGTTTATTTTTCTTTATGGCATAGTCATGCTCATATATTCTTTGGGCTAGATGTCTCTCTGTTTTCCCTATATAGAAAATTGGGCATGAGTTACATGTAGCTAAATATACCACCGCTTTTGATTTACAATTGTATTTACCATGTAAATAAAAATTCCTTTTTCTAACCTGAAAAGATTCCCGTTTTAATGTTATGGCCCCAGTGGCAGGCTCCACATTTAGTTATGCCTATATTAGTATTACTAGATGAATTTTTAACATTTTTTAAAATTTCCTTGAAACTTCTACCTTTTCTGTCGACTATTTTAGGTAGATCACTAATCTAATTCCTGCAGTGCGGATCCTCCATTAATATAGTCCAATTATCAATTATTATATCCCTGATTAACTGATGCTCTTGAGAAAAAGTGAGTACTAAAGCTCTTGAAAACTTTATATTTTTATCTTCTTCTATTGTTATGTCATTTTGACTACCATCCCTAATTTCAAATGTGTTACTAGAATCATACATGATATTTTGTTTATCTAGGATCAGTTTAAAATGACCGTTTAACCTTTTAACAGTAACTTCATGTATTAAGGAGTCTACTAGTGCTACTGGGTAGTTTCTATGAAGGAACATATCCCTTAAGAAGTTGCACTCTTCCTTAAATTGATCAAACTTAGTCACCATCCGGGTGGCTCTTACTAATTGCCCTTTAACTACAGATTTTTCTGATGTTCCGGATGGCAACTATTATAATGCAAAAATCTATTAGAGTAAGACTCTTTTCTATGGATTATTGCTATGTAAGCTTCATTACTGCTATCTTTCATGAGATGTACATCTAAGTAATTCATTTATTCATTATTAATATTCCATGTAACTTTCAAGAAATTAGTGGTGCAATTAATATATGTTAAAAATTCATTCAACTTATTTAGTGTGCTATTCCAGATAATACTAATGTCATCCTGGAACCTATAGTATGCTCAATTACCCCTGTTTTGAAATTGGAAACACTACACAGGAACATAATCATGGCATAGAATACTTTATATAGATATTTTATTTAGTAAGTAATTGCCAGAAGTATGTTAAGATGAAATTTAAGAAAACTCATATATTAATATAAACACTGGATTCAAAGACATACCTCATTCCAATATATGACGTTTTTTAAAAGGTATTTTTAAGATGGCCATTTATTGGTTTATATATCATAGAATTGATTGTTTATAAGGTATCAAATTGGAATATTATAGTTGTGTTCATCTAAGTATTTATTTATTTATTTATTCATTCATTTATTTATTCATATATTTATATACATGTCCTAATTTATATATTCAAATATTTATTGGTGTATAATGGCATATTGAATGGTATAACATATATAGTATAGAGTCTCTGAATGTCCCCTCTATTTAAGAGTTACTAATTATGTACACTCTTTGATGTTTTTATTTGTTTTATGGTTTAACATCAATTACACTTCAACAACAAAATAGTAATACATATGTCTTATCAGGAGCATAGTGAGTTAATTGCTTGATTAGTTAGGTGTTAATGTTTTAGTTGAAGGAACCAGGTGTATAAAAGGAAATGAAGTCATGATTTTTAATTTGTCTGATGAAGTTTAACAGAGCTTAAATGAAAGCACTTACGGATATATTTGGATTAACGCATTTATGTGGATTGTTTGTTATTTTAACTGAAGTAATAAAGTGTGCAGTTGTGGTGAAATAACAAAGGACTTGTTTTTGCAGCTTGGTGGCTCCTCGTTCGCTGTGGTTTTATGTTTGCAAATGTACCACAGGGAAATTTCTCACTGCCTAGGTGCCTGAACCCATTTTTGCAGAATTATTTTGAAACAAAAATTGATTATAAATTGTTATAAGCAGACTCTGTTATTTTATTGCTCACTATTTCTGTTTCAGGTTTATTATATTGTAGCACTAACTTACTTGGTATTATATTTGGATACTTGTAAACTGATTTCTTGTTAGGAGCAATTATGTACAGATTTGTTCTACATATTTTTCACTAAATTTATCACTTTTATTTAATATGACTTGATGTATATTAAATTACCAATTGCACCTGGTCTTTTACATATTATATTTGCTCATAAACTTAAGTTTTCAGTTACTTAATCAGAAGGGACATTTGACTGCAAATTTTGCATGCCTCATTTATCTTATTGTTACTTTGCTATTCAAGTCAAAAGTGACAAACCTCATGACACCCATGCAGACAGGAACTGAAAATTCGACTGCTGAATCCTACACTAAGGCACTGTATGAGCACATCCACTTGTGCATGAATTGTGCCATCCCCAATTGAACCAAGACGCTCTCCTCCAAAAAAAGGAAGCCAATCTGGTGGTCCCTTGCCATAAACAAACTTTACAACAAAAGGAAGAAACTTTTGCAGTAAAGAGGAAAATCCCAGGATACAAAAAGCTCCCTTACCAGCCTCAGTAAGAAGCTGAGATCCCTCATAAAATCCTTCATAGCTCGTTACAAAAATAAAATTGCCAAAGATTTCAAAGACAACCACAAGGCATTCTATAGCTATGTCAAGAATCTAAATGGCAATGCTCAGATCTGCTCTGAGCTACAACAGAATGGCATTAAATATACTGATCCGAAGGATATTGCCAATATCCTGGCAGATCGATTCAGTGCAAATTTCACCCCCCTCTCACCCCCTAAAGGGCCCATCTCAATACCGAAAGATTGTCAAATTCCGGTAATAACAGCGACACAGGTAAAAAAGACACTCTCTAAAGCTAAGAATGCAGCATCCATGGGACCAGAAGACATCTCAGCTGTGTACTACATAAACTACAAAATGAACTGCCACCTAAGTGTTATCTTTAATCATAGCCTCACCTCAGGCTTTGTGCCCACTGAGTGGTGCACAGCTACCGTTATCCCACTCCACAAGGGGGGATCCACCTTGGTCCCAGGAACTACTGCCCCATCAGTCTGATGAGCCTGATCTGCAAGGCCATGGAATGTATTATCATGGAACTTATAAACATAGACATTGGCAACCTTCAAACACTGGACCCCACGCAGTTTGGGTTCGTGAAGGACCAATCTTGTCTCCTGAACCTGATTGACTTCTTTGAATCAGTCTCCAGAGCTGTGGACATGGGTAAGATGGTCCACACAGCCTGTCTGGACCTTGCCAAGGCCTTCACCACCATCCCCCACTCTGAAATTATAGATGAACTTAATAAGCTGGGCATTAATCCCTACGTCACTCAATGGGTTGCCAAATGGCTTACTGACAGAACTCACACTGTAAAAGTAGCCAACTCCAAATCCAGCTCCAGACAAGTGACAAGTGGAGTACCTCAGGGTTCAGTCCTGGGACCACTCTTGTTTGGCATCTACTTCTCTGAAGTACAGGCCAACACTAAGGGACTCTGGCTAACAAAGTTCACAGATGACTGCAAACTGCGAGCAATTATTGAATCCCCAAATGATGTGGATAGTCTACAAAAGGGCCTTACAGAAACATATTCTTGTTGCCAGAGCCATGGGCTCAAGCTCAGTGCCAAGAAATGTATAGTTATCTCCTTTGGGAAAAAAACATGTATCCGTGAATTACCACATAGGTGGCAGTACACTAAACACTGAAAGTGTGATAAGAGACTTAGGGACACAGGTGGACAGTGGTCTCACCTTCAATAATCACATCGCCGCAACAGTCATGAAATCCTTCTATGTGGCACACCTCATCACTAAGGGCTTTTCATCCAGAAAAAAGGAGGTCATTGTCCCACTGTACTCATCCCTCATTAGACCCATTATAGAATACAACGCCCCGTTTGGTATGTACCTCTCAAGACATCTGCAACAATTGGAAAGACCACAGAAATACCTCACTAAAAGAATCACAGGCCTAAAGCAGATGCCCTATGCTGATAATCTAAAAAAACTCCACCTATACTCTGTTGCATATCGTCTACTCAAAGGCGATCCCTGCTTAACATACAAGGCCATGTCAAACCCAGAGCTGTTGGACATGCTACACTTAAATAAATCTCAATCCCTCAGAGACACGTTCCAGGGATCTAAACCTTGTCATCACAATGAACAAACCATGCTGGAGAGATAGGTTCCTGACCCAGAGACTCCTCAGACTCTGGAATAGACTGCCCATACATGTCAAGCACAGCGCCTCTTTGGCCCTCTTCAAAAGGAACCTTGATGATTGAATGGGAGATAGGAAATTCATCCCGGGGATCATGTCAGTCGCCCTGCTAGACAGGGGTCCAGGGAAGTAAATACTGTGGGAAGAAATAGCCAGGGAATTGTTATGGCTAGGCTTGTATTGGCCCTAGGGCCAATAGCCTAGTACCAACCTATGAACCTGTTGAGATAACTTGTGTGGTGCTTCATCTCTTGTAAATCTGCTTAATATTTATATAGTAATATCTGTCAGCAAGCATTATTATAAACTGACTACCAAGAACACCTGAGTATCATTCATGATAATAACACACGTTAGGAAAGTGCTGAGTGTGTCTTAGTACTACACGAACCTTTATTATTTTATAACAATATTTTTTATTATTGATGCTGTTCTCACTTGCATAGTCAAAGCAATTATAGACCTGCATGGGTTTAGGTTCTTATCTAAGTGCTAGGCTAGCTGCCTTTGCAGGCCATTTTGAGCCTGGCCAATTTCCCTCCAATGGTGAGGATCAAGCCCTGTAACTTGTGTTTGACAGGTAAATACCTTAACCATTATGTCAACTCTCCAAACACTTATGCCATAGCAACTGTCTCCTTATTATGAAAGCTATAAAAATAGCTATGAGTTGGAGAACCTAGTAAGATACAAGTTCTTAACATGGTGTAAGTGCTGTGGGTGTTCCTGAAAATGCATAACAAAAGGTAAAACTACTTTTATTAACTTCATAAAATTAGAGGAATTATCTTGCATTTTGTAGGGGAAAATATGACTACAATGTATGTTCTTAGTAAGGCAAATACAAAGTTTAAAACTTTTCATGAAGTTGTCAAAGCACAGAAAGAGGATAAATATTTATATGTGATAATTGTGGTTGATAGCAGAGAGGCTAAAATGACTTAATCTCAAGTACCAAATAAAAAAATAGACAAATTAGAGCCAGAAATGTTGCCCATTCACAAGTCAACTCACACACTACCAAGCAAATACATATGATTTCAAAAGCAAGTAGAAAACAAATGGACATTCAACAATTTGGAACAAAAAAGTAGGAAAGCATTAATAGTCTTATACGTGATCTTGAGGGGAGAGCTATGCCTGACATACAAGGCATTGTCAGACCACATTCTGATGGATCTCCTGCATATCCGTAAAACAAACAGCACCAGAATGACCTGTTCTTAATACTTAGACCTTGCCTGTGACATAAATAAGACCTGCTGGAGAGACAGGTATGTATCCCAGAGACTACCCCTTCTCTGGAACAGGCTCCCCATCCATGTGAACAGGAGTTCCTCCCTAATCCAATTCAAGTGTTACTTGGACAACTAGATGGGGAACAGGAAATTCATCCCTGGATTGGCACGTATGTCTCTAGTGGACACAGGCAGCATGTAAATGTTTCATCTCCCAGTTTTCTGCTTGTTAAATGTTTCACCTCACAAGCCCCTGCTTACACTTATCAAGGGTACCAGAACTTGTCAGAGATTTGGGATACATGGATAGGTTTAAAAAGGCCCTTGTGGTCATTAGCCTAGTAATCACCTATGAACCTATGAACATATGAACAGAATAATTACAAGAACAAAACATTATCTTAGCTGGGTTACCCTCGGATAATGGCATATCGATTTAGATGTAAATACTGACAATATATCTAGAAAGACTGTTGAGAGCATAAACTGTGACAGTCAAGCTACACTGAGTAATGTTGAGTATGTCCCCATTTCATTTAAGTGCAGTGTAAGTATGACACAAAATGGTGGAAGTACAATAAGTTTCAGTAAAGACTTAATACTAAGCCTACCTGTCATAATGTTTATATAATATGAAAACAGGTGCCAGTTTGGTTTTATTTACATGAGCAATATCATGTAAATGTGTATAGGTTGTAGTTGTAGTACATGTGAATATATATTAATAACTGTTACTGCAAAATATTTAACTATTATGGTATAACATTTGTTGCAGTGAACTGACTAGCTATTTACAGTATATGTTGGTTTCCCATGCAAAAAAAAAAAACAGAAAAATCATTAAACTGCATTTTACAAGTTAATGGCAGGAAAGTACAGCTGTGTAAGTTGAACTTACCATAACATTCAAATGGCCACTGCTGCAGTAGCCTTAGTTATATGGGTTATATCCTGACAAGGGTGTAACAGCCAACCAGCTTCTAAAGCTTCAGGGCACCTCTCACATACTCAAACTGTCAAACAGCTCGAGCTGATATGACTAAAAGACATGTACAAAGCCCTTCAGAGCTTTCCTGACAGTGAGAAGAGGGAGGTTGAACCCTGAATGAACAATGTTAGGAATAAAAAAGAAATGAATGCCCACACCCTGGCATAAAAAAATCAAGAAAAACCAGGGGATGGACAGAGTGGCTATTGCAGCAGTGATCATACGAATATGTACTGTTATGGTAAGCTCAGCTTACAGAACTGTGCTATGTTCTTCATATTGATCACTGCTGCAGTAGCCTTAGCTATATGGGTAGATTACAATAACTAAATATTTGGGAGGCTGAAGGAAAATGCTCCAGGGGTCATTGGAGAATGGTCATAGTAAAACCTGATCTAGACCTAGAGAAGGAATCAAACGTATAGTGCTTTGTAAAAGTATGTACAGAGGACCAAGTAGCAGCTGCTAGAATACTTCTAGAATCTAACTCATTCCAAACAGACACAGATGAAACCAAGGCCCTGGCAGAATTGGCCTTGACCCCGCCTAGAATAGATTTGTCATAGTGTGTATAGCAAAAGGTAATACCCTTAGACAACAATTTGGAAGTAGTCTGTTTTAACTCAGTTTAGCCTTCTTCTTACTGTCACAAGACACAAACAATTGATCCAAAGATCTGAAAGATTTAGTTCTGTCAAGATAATACCTGAGTTGTCTGTGGACATCCAAGGCATGCAGTATCTTTTCTCCTACATTTTTAGGTTCAGGAAATAAAATGGGGAGATGGATAATTTGGCTTAAAGTAAACTTGGATAACAATTTAAATATAAAAGAAGGATTAATTCTCAAAGAAACCCTGTTCCTATGAAAAATGAGATAGGGTTGACTCACCATCAGAGCTTGCAACTCAGACAGCCTTCTTACAGAGATCAGAATAATCAGTAAAACTGTTTTCCATGTAAAGAACCTCAAGTCAGCCAGGTTATCTGGTTCAAATGGAGCAGGTGTTAGCTTCTCTAACACAAAATTAAGATCCCATGGAGGGGCTACTGGTTTACTTGGAGGCCTTGTATGCAAAACCCCTTTAATAGGTAAGAGCTTTCGTCTCCATGCACACTTTAGCAAAACCAAAATGTTTTGGTTTTGATAAAGTCTGCATGGAGACAGACTAAAGTGCTTACCTACTGTGACCTACTGTCTGTTCTTGTATTAAACTTTTACTACCATCTGGACCATTTGGACTTTTTTTGTGGACAGCTGTGGGCGTTGTGTCTTTGGTGTGGTGCTTTTGTTTATTATTTTAATAAGGCACATATATATGATGTACAGTAGAACATCAATTATCGGAACGTCAGTTAACGGAATGACTGGTTATCTGAACAGCTATCTCAGAGGTGATGCACCATTCAGAAAGTGACATGTAGTCATACAATAGCCACAAACAGTGGTCCTGGAGGTGATGCTCCATTCAGGAAGTGACATGTTGGGGTACAGTGTGGGTAGATGGGTAGATTTGTACAGTAGTATGTGTGGACAGAATGCTAAAGCAGAAGCAAACAATATTAACCTGGAAAGACAAATTTACAATCACCGTAAGGCTCCAAAATGGGAAGTGTGTCATCAAATTAGCACACAAATATGATTTCAGAAAATCTACAATATGTGGCTTAAAGAAGTGAAAAGCTGGCATTGAATCTTTCTTGATGAACCTTGATTTGGCTGATGGTTCATCAGTGTGAAAGACCATGAAGTTATCTGAAAATGTGAAGTTAGATGATGATGTTTACAAGTAGTTTCTTCATAAATGGTCAGGAGGTGAACTGATTTCTGGTCCTTTGCTTTGCAATAAAGCATTGCAATTCAGTCAGTGGACCCTCGAAAACTTTTCAAGTGAGTGCCAGATAGTTGAAATGCTTCAAATCATGTCATGGAATTCTTGAATTACATATCAAAGGAGAAAAACTCTCATAAGACAAAACTACAGCTGATACCTTTAAAAAGACTGTTAGATAATTGGTTAAAGAAGAAGGATACAATTTGAATAATATTTGCAATGCTGATGAGACTGGGTTCAATTGGAAGGCATTACCTAGAAAAACACTTGCCTCACAATGAGAATCTGCTGCCCCAGGCTACAAGGTTAGTAAAGAGAGAATAACTTTGCTTGTTTGTGCCAACTCTTTAGGATATCACTGCCTTCCCATTATTGCAAATGGAAAAGTAAAAATACATGATGTTTTAAACATGTCAACATGAACTCAATGCCTATTAAATATATGTCATAAAAATGCATTCATGGACTGTGCACTTTTTATCAGCTGGTTTTCTAATGTGTTTGTGCCAGCCATAAAAGAAAACCAACTTGCAAAAAAATAACAAAAGAGAAAAAGTTTTGTTGCTTCTTGACAATGCACCTTCATATCCATCTTCTGGCATTTTAAATGAAATTGATGAGTTTATAAAGGTGTTATATTTGCCACAGAATGTTACCTCATGTTGCCAGCTAATGGACCAAGGTGTAATAGAGACATTGAAATGGTTATACTGTAAACAATTGTTATACAAGCTGCTTTTAACTGATGATGATGGACAATGAAGAAAGTATTATTAAAATGTACAAAAAAGATAGCCCTAAAAGATGCATGTTATATATTATCTTCCTCGTGGAGTGAATTAAAAAATATCACCCTAGAATGAGCTTGGTTTACACTCTTCCCACAAAAAGAACAATCACACAATCAATCATCACTCACCAATGAAACAACTGTTGAAGAAATCATGTATATGATGGTAGTAATATCGGAGTTTTCAGACTGTGAAAAGAAAGAAGTTACTGAATGGCTTAGTTGTGATGAAGCTGATCCTGGGTTTCAGACAACAGACGATGATGAAATTGCATTATCTGTGATTACAGGAACTGGCACATCTGACATAGGTGATGAGCTTGTAGCAGATGATGAATCTAATCCAGATATTCCAACTCATTATAAAGCATTCACCTGTTTAGACAAAGCCCTACTATGGTTTAAAACCCAGGCTGAAAGTGGTGTGATTCAGTTAAGCTTTCTAAAGAAATTCCATGATTTAGCAGCACATAAATGCAAAGGTGCTTTAAAGCAAAAAAAATTGATAATTTATTTAAAATTTAGTAGCATACTTGCATACATAGCAAGCATTTTAGCACACATGCACACTACTGTAATTAAAAAAAAAAAAAAAAAAAAAAAATATATATATATATATATATATATATATATATATATATATATATATCCATCATGAAATGAATAAGTCTTTATTAGTCTTTTATTTCATGTAAATGTGCCCAGTTATGTGAACAAATCAGTTTTATGAACACGTCTCCCAATTAGGTCCAATAGCTGACATTCTGCTGTACCTCCATTTGTTTTGCATTTTTTGCATTAGATTTTGATCTGTAGCCATCTTTATTTCGTGTGGTTATTTCTCAATTTAACATTAATGACACAAATTATCATTTGGTATCATCTTCTGTTTTTTTATCAGAAGGTTAATACTTAATTTCTGTAAAAAGGCCGTTATATGCAAACTGCCATGGTAAACTTATTACAATATATAGACTACTTCTCTACCACAATAAAGGTTAGGATAAGCTTATACCTCATTAGGTAGTGTAAACGTACAAGCCTGTATTTGTGTGTATGCTAGGTAGATGCAAATAACTCAGTGCAAGCATATGAACTGTGACAAGCTATGGCGTATCAGATACAAAGTCTTGTCATGATTGCACAGACCAATTACACTAATTCCCATGACATCACCCCTGAAACAGATTGATATCAAGCCAAGAACCTCAAGTTTTTCTGACTTGCAAGGTTGTCTTCTACAAAACATCTTAACGTTTGATTCAGAGTCCTAAATGAATGATCTTTTTTAGCTAATGCTGTTATGATGGACAGCATCAGAACGAAAGCATAACCAACCTCATTAGTTTTCTTATATGGCTATTATAATCTACAGATGTATTTATAATTGTTTTTCTTATGCTATAATGTTACAATGCAACAATGAAACAATTGAAGCAGAGTTATAAAATTTGTGTTACACTGTAATGTCTTCAGGTGGTATGTGTATTGTGTGACACATTGCATTTTTGATAAACAATTTACTTTTACTATTCTTTTCAGATGTCATCTACAATAAAAATACATTTATTTATAGATGTCATTATATTTTTTTATATAATGGAGCACAGATTATCTTTACTGGAGCTAGCATGGAATTTGATCGTGGAATGCATTGTAATACTGGAACCTGCCTTTTCATGGGCATTGGCATTAACTTCATCAGAATGTGATTGTTATTCATTGTAATTATCTTGAAATTAAGGTTAACTGTATGTCTTTTGTCATATTGCCTGAGAGCACTAACTGTTAACATTTAGAGCTTTGTTGCTAGTGTGTAACATTGCAAAACTTACCTCTTGACTGGTGAGCATATTGTATCTAGATAATATAGACACACTGTTGCATTTCAAAAACACAACGTGCGCAATGTTTTTTACTCATAGCATAAGAATTTGAGTTTCAAGAACTTCAAAATTTTTTGTTAAAAAAAAACTTCATCTCAATTTAGAAAGCATACCCTGCTGAACCCAATATTTCTTGTAATGTCTACATACTGACAATCTAATTCTTACTGTAAATGTTGCATATCACTGTAGGTGACTAATGAACATCACTCACAATTATTTACTTCATCTATAAACAGAAATATAGTTTTGGTTGCAATAAAATGCAATTTATTTCACTAATGAAATAACACCTCTTCCTCATTCAAGAAATTGGGCTACCTTGTTTAAGAAACTTTGATGAGGTAAAAAGAATGATAGCATATCTGTTTTCAAAACTCTTTAAACAGACATGTAGTAAAAAGAATTTGCTTTATAACCACAAGATGTAAACAACATTTTAATGTATGTGTTAGCTTTGTGACTGCTGAAGCTGGTTAGTTTACACATTTGCCTCTGCTGCTGCTGTTTACAGCCGAAATGTCATCCTTATTAACTGATTGATTCCCAGATATATCTCATGCCTTCAAGGAAGAGCCGATTAACTTTATTGCATCATGGCTGAGCATGCAGAATAATAACTGTTTTGAACTGTATAACACTTGCTATACAATGCTATTCGCTTAAATACTGGAATTACGTTTTATGAAGAAGACTCCCAAATATTTTTTTATCAATCTATCAATTGCACAAACAGAATTAGACATTTATTTTAGGACTCAGGCCTAAATGTCATGATTGCACAGACCATATTAATTGGCTTTAGTTAGACCTGAACTCAGATCTCCTAACATCTTGTTACATAACCACATTACAAATTATATATGCAATTATTCTTACTGCAGTCTGCGCAAACTCTGTAAAGCTTACATATAGTCGTATTTTTGCTACTGTAGACAAGACAACCATATAAAATATGAAATGAATTTAAGCAATTGTCGCTTTTAGAAAATCTTTCCAATTAGAAGAAATATGTCTTGGAAACATTGCCTAATTAGTCTAACAGCTTGATAGGTTTTTGAAAACAGCAGATAACCTTCTACCATACACATATACTGAAATATTCTGTCATACTAGTATTCAATAAAAAATATCTGTTTTAAGTACAGCGTATGACAAAGTGTTATTAACATGCACGTAGCAAACAACTCTCTTTGACCTAAACATTTTATGTTTAGAATATTGGCAACATGCCATCTAGAAGATGTGCAGAGTTTCATTAGCTTGTGCTCTAACCTTTGAAATTGATATTTTACACTTTTACATACCTTCTCTTGAAGCATGATTTCACACTCTGCAAAAACAAACAATTTCACGTTTAAGCACTATACTTCTAAAAGTATTTTCAGTCTATAAGCATGTTACAGAGAGAAATATTTTTAAACGTATTTAAGAAGAATTAGATACATGACTACATTAACAAGCTTTCTCAGTGCAGCCTGCAGGATGTAACTAAAGGTGACAAATGTTTGACTTCCGCGAATCTTCTGAAGACAGAAAATGAGACGTGCCCTTTTTCAGAGGTAAAACGGGGCTTGCTTATATATTCTCTTAGTCTGAATAAATACTGAATAAGGAGCTGCCTCAAATGGTCTTTCACTAGAATTCCAAAAAGTGAAACTTTATTCTATGCTTCACCTATTGCTAGATACCTCTGATTACCTTTTACTGCTCTCTGATACTCCTTTGTCCTCTTCGAATAAGGCTGTCACTGTTATTATATTAAAACCTGATACAGATTCCAGATTGATGGATTTCTTTCAAGCAAGTACTATAATCTGCATGAACTAATGAGCTAAAAGACTGAATTCTATAGTTCATACCCCTGCCATGGCCTGATCATTATGGCTTTATCTGTACTTACTACACTAAGGATAGCATTAGGTCAGCCATATTGTAGTTAAACTTATGTAATTATTGGGAAAGCAACTCTTTCTATCACTTTCCCCTAGATGCATAAAATTCAGAAAAGGCCTTAGTTCATTTTGAATATATATATATATATATATATATATATATATATATATATATATATATATATATATATATATATTTATATATAAGTCCTATACCAGAAGATATCAATGCCTTTTTATAGCCACAAGTTTTTAAAATACAATAATGGAAATTTCTTTACTAAAAGAAATTGTGAAATGCATATTGAGAAATTGAGCATATAGACAAGGTGCAATTTTGGAAATATAAAGGTATTTAACATGCAGATTATAGACAAACTATAAACTTGCCAGCTAAATATTTCCCAACTAAAAATCAATGTTGGATAAAAGAATTACTCAGCCCCGTATTAGGCCCTGCATTCAATATCTGAGAAGTACAATAGCAGAGTGAACAAAAATAAAAGTAAATTCCCAGAGTAAATAAAAAAACAAGCACTAGCTGATGAGTTGTAAATAGTTACTTGACTACTCCTGCCTCCTAGGTTGCTACTCAAAATTCAAATGAACCAATGGCCTTTCTGGAAATTTAGGCTTTGCATTTCTTCCCTCCTGATTGGCAACTCCATCATGCAGATATCACCCACATTTCCCACAATAATGAAAGGATGTTCCCATGCTGCCTGCAGATTAAGTACCATCATGCTTGGGAGAGAGAAAAAGCATTCTACATCAATGATCCTCTTTCAGAGAAGGTATTCACTGTATGGGGTAGTAAATATCCTGGCACCTCATGTGAAGCAAAAGTAGACTGATGATCTCAGAATTTACTGGAAGGTTTTGACATTTACTAGATATTTTAAGTAGCTGTAGTGTTCTCTGTACTGTTTTATGTCAATAATTTTGAAAATAAGTATAATGTGAAGGGGTGTTAATCTTCATTTAAAGGGATTCATCCTTCTTTTCTGATGGTAAAAGAAAGTTGTTGTGTCTTAGGTGCCCCACTGATAAATCGACAAATCTTAGTTTGCATTGTTTGAAACTTCTGTATAATGCTATTTTGGCTGACTCCAACAATGTTGTGTCTTTCAGCTTTTCCTGGTTAGGGGTCGCCACAGCGGAACTCCAGTCTGCTAATGATTGGCAGTAGATTTTTATGTGCCGAGTTGCCAGCCCTGATGCACAACCTTCAACGAAGGTACGCTCATTCACGCATGTCTCCATACAGAAGACGCTTTAGCTGAGAGCTGACTCCAACAATAGGGAGACTATATCTGAGAGTAAGAAGTAGCATTCTTTTTTCAGTAGCTATTTTAATGAGTAGGTTATTGACTGTATAATAAGGCTGCAGCAGTTCTGAAATTCTGCCATTGAGTTAATGTTTGTGAGCAGTAAAGAAAAGGCTGACTTTTAGCACTAATTTATATAGAGCAGGGAATAACTGTAATAGCAGTTGCGATTGTTTAATATGAATTTACAGATTCACAAATGATCTTAAGTATTAAGAGCACATTTCTGTTAAAGTGTCAAATTGTGAGTGCATTTATGTACAGAGTAAATAAAACTGGTCCCAGCTTGGGGCCCTGGGGAATGCTAAATCACATTCATTGTAGCAGTGACTTGTTCTTGTCAAAGTATGATTGCAGTCATCTGCTTTTGTCATTGACCAGCTGGTAGCTTCTGCATGTTCATTTTGTTCACCCCATCCATTTGCAGACATGGATGTTGTCCAGAGCATCCATCCAACTAAGGCTCTTATTATCATTATTGCTGTGTGTGATGGAGTGGTCATTGTTTCATCTGTATTGGTCTGTCTCATCAGCCAACTATCCGTAAATGTGACACATAGTCAATTATTCTTACAGTGGTATTGATCTGTCTAGCTGGTTTCAGTAGGTCTAGAGTGGACTTCAATTTGTTTTTTATGAAAGTCACTTTGAGAATTTTGCTGGCAACTGTATGCCATGGTGTGTGAAATATTTTATCATACATTTATGAAAATGCTGGGTACTATGTAAACTTTGTCTGTGTGGTTGTCAGCTATTTAATGTGCAGCATGGCAGTTAATTTTTATCTGAGTGCAGGTATTTATATTTTTATTTGAGAACTCTGAAATTTGCCCATTTAACTTTTGTTTGCAATTTGAAAATCTGTGAATAGTATGGTTCCATGTTTACAAAGATAAAGCATTTGGCTTTTCCCTAGTTGCAATGACTTGTCTTAGAAGACTCTTTTGCTATTTTTCACCAACTTTGTCTAGACCCATCTTGCGAAGTCCTGAATATGTTTTTAAAGTTTTATGATTGTCATGATATTAGGACACTCTAAGAGCTTCTAGAAATGCATCAATTATATAAAAAATTCCCAAGTCTTATGAAAACTATGCTATGTTAAACAAATACTGATAGACTTTTGTAAGTTGGTCTCTTCTACTCTCTCTTCATCTCAACTATGATGTTTTACTGACTGATGCTTCTAAAATGTCATAGGGCTGGATTTATGAAGGCTTGCATGGAGTCTAAGATTAGTGTAAGACAGCAGTCAGCCAATATGTCTGCCGAGCGATCCAGCAACAGCCGGCAGGGGCGTGCATGAGAGCTTCTAAAGCTACTCTTGCATGGACAGTGTTATGGTATACAAATTACCTCATTTGCTGCTGAAAGCTATGCAAATGAGGTAAATTTGTGATCTAGGAAACACTAACCTGTCTGTGTAAGAGTAGTGTTATTTGCAGAAATGTACACCGTTGGTAACGGAGTACCGTTTCGCAAATAGCTAAACGGAGCTATGACAGCTCCAAATAAAGGATGCAAATATAAGGCCATTGGCATTTGCAAATGTTGTAAATCCTTAAAATTCATTTTTTTCCCCGATCTCCGATGTTTAAGCATAGTGCAGCACCGCACAAATGTGCAGTGCTTTAAATAAAATGAAAAAAATTGAAAAATAGCCAAATATGGGCATTTTCACCAAAAAGCTTGTTCTGCCATGCAGGTGAATTTCAGGCTGAAAACAACATGGCCACTGAGTAGTGGTTGCTAAGGGGGGGAAGCTCAGTATGAGAGATGTAACCAAGCATTAGTAGGCAATCCTATGCAAATGAGGATAAGGATAGTGAATCCAAATTTTCCCTGGCATGTGAGCTATGTCTCTAGAGTGTAAGTGTAGGAGTAAAGGAGTAGTAGAGTAGAAGATGGTGACATCATGAGGGGGTATATCTGAAAGACTATAAGCTTACTGGAGCACATTGGCTTGTGTTTGCCCTGAATTGCTCAGGATTGCAATAGGCGTGTCTACAGTTGTCCTAGCTGAAAACAAGAAACCAAAGGTGTATGCTGTGGATATATCTGAAATTTCTTGCAAACGTGCTTACACCATGTGCACGCATGTGCACTTGTTTGCACGGCACTGCCCCTTGTGGAAACAGAAAGGGAAAAGGAAGGAAAAGAAATAGTAGGAAGTTAACCAAGGAGAACTAGCAGAGCTGCCAGGTGAAATATATCAGATTCAGCCAATTACACAGGCAGTAGACTAGCCCAGCCCAGCCCAGCACTTTAAACTCTGCAAACAGCAGTCTACCCTGTTTTTCCCCAAGAACTCTGCAACACTGCAGTATACAAAGAGTGAAAACTTAAAAAGCTGAAGTCAGACAAAATGCTAGGGGCTGCTATTGCTATCATAAACCAACATGTGCAGGATGCTGAGGGTGGTGATGTTGTGAATGCGGCTGAGCAACCCACAGTGAGGAGACGGAGAAGAGTGTACAGACCCAGGGTAACCTACCAGGGGCTACATGAGCTGGAGATAGTGGAGCGCTATAGAGTGGACAGAGACCTCCTGCAGCAAATTGTTGAGTTGTGCCGGCCACGCCTCACACACAGAACCAACAGAGGGGAACCCATCCCAGTGGATACCAAGGTATGTGTTGGCCTACGAATACTAGCTACAGGTACCTTCCAGAGACCAACTGGTGATATGATGGGGGTTTCATAGGCATCAGCATCCAGGGTACTGCACCAGTTCCTGGATGCCATGTCAGCACATGTCAGTGACTACGTATATTTCCCCAATTCCCGTGAGGCATTGGCCAGCAATATGCGTCTTTTCCACCAAATAGCAGAATAACCTGAGGTAGTGGGTGCAATAGACTGCACGCACATACACATCAAAGCACCACCTGGTGAGTGGGGTAGGGTCTACATCAACCGCAAGGGCTTCCAGGTCGGGTGCGATGCCCAGGGCATAATAATGAATGTGCGTGCTGGCTGCCCTGGAAGCTATCACGATTCCCACATCTGGCATCTGACACAGCTGTACCAGAGATTTGCTGATGGGGACATCCCTGACGGTCACCTAGTGGGGGATGCTGGATACGCACTGGAGCCGTGGCTGATGACACCCATCAGAAATACACACACACCCGAACAAGAACTCCATAATGAGGCACACGCACAAACAAGAAACATTATTGAGTGTGTGTTTGGAATGCTCAAGTCACAGTTCCGGTGCCTGGACACATCTGGTGGAGCCTTGCAGTACTCACCAACTACATGTACCCAAATTGTCATGGCATGTGCCATGCTACACAATATGATCCTGCAAAAACAGCTGCAGCAGGAATAGCATGGGGCAGGGTCAAACAGCCCCCCACCATTGCCAAGGCCTGCACAGGCACAGCGTGACTCGGAGAGGAACAACCTGAGCCTGCCCCAGTAGGCAGAAGGAGGTGTGCCCAGTATGCCTTGGCCTTGGCAAAGAGGCAACGCATAGCACATACACTGACTCAGTAGGAACCCTGGAAATGACACCTCTCTCTGACTTGCACATACAATAAAAGGGATGCCTAACTTGACACTACCTGTTTTCAAACATGTATAGGGAGTGTAATATGTGCATTCAACATAGGCAGCCCTGCAGCACCACCTGAGGCATGATTGCCCTATTTTAAGCAATATAAAGCAGTGCTAAGCACATTTTACCACTATTTAGCATATTTAAACACAATTGCATGGAGCTGCGCACCACGCTAACTAGCACAACGTCGGGCAACGTTGAGCAATGTTGGGCAATGTTGGGCAATGTCGGGCAAAGTCGGGCAAGGTCAGGCAAAATTGAGTAAAGTCAGGTAAACACGCTCACACCTGCTTTACTGTTCCTTAAGCAGTCTGGTCTGCCCAGCAGGAAAATAAAAAGCAGTGACAGGGCTCGAACTCAGGATACTGCGCACTATAGTCACAGTACTGAACCACTAAGCCATGACAGCATTTCACTGGCACAGACACAGCAGGACAATTGCAGACTAATGCAAACACAAACAAATGCTGTATCATGCCCTCTGAAGAGGCATATGAGTAACCCCCCCCCCCCCCAGGCCTATGCAGACAGATAACAGCAGGCCAGGCAGTGTGATGTGGGTTGGGTAGGCTATGAAGTCACAAACTAATATACGTGAAATTGGAAGCTAAGATCTGTAGTACAGTAGTATGCCTCAAGCCAGTACGATAGGCAACAGTACAGACTGAAATGGAGTATGTGACATAGCAGTGCAGGCCTAGCAAATGTGTATAAGTGTCAGGTGAATCCCTCATCCTATGTACACCCACAGTAACAATCAGGTATGCCCCCCAGATAGAAATGTACAAATAATAGCTGTCCCCCCTGTATGTAGAAATGTTGATAAGTCTATGCAAAGTGACTCATGGAAGCCCTGCAGGCACAGCATGCTTCCTGTCGATGTACAACACAAAGGTGAGCCCTGAAGTAAAAGCCAACTTGATTTTTCACACACATATAGTATATATGTCCATACTGGGCATGCTCACACACTTAAAAAATGAAGCAAATGTCAGTCAACAACATATTGAAAGGTCATACTGGGCATGCTGACACACTTAGGCCATGTCTGAGTACAGCAGTGGGCCACACATATCTGGCAGTTGCAGTTCTTACCCCAGAAATTTGTCACTATTCACCAATCCTGCCTTGCGCACACAGTTATATGAAAACAGACCCATATAATATATTGGACTCCTGTCATAATCAAACTATGTACTACAAGTACTTAAGTTGTTCAAAGAAAGTGAAAATTCAAAGAAGATCAATAAATCTCCGATCAGTATTATCAATAAACAATGAGCACTCCTAACATTATCCAATCCATGTTCTGGCAAAAATATTGTCAAACCATGAAGCTTTCTTTCGCTATGTCATAAATATCAATGTAAACTCATATATGTTCTGAGTCAGTGCAAACTGTAAATGAGTACATGTACATGACTGACATTGCCAACATCTTGTCAGACAGGTTCATACATATTTACCCCCCTCTCATTGACAAAAGGGCCCATTATCATACCCGGAGATTGTGAAAACCCAGAAATCACATATACAATAGCTAAACAGCTCTTTCCAAACCTAAAAACATGCGTCTATGGGATGACATGGTTTCTCTAGCTGTGTCATATGTGAACTCCAAAACAAACAGACCCTGCACCTGAACAGTCTGTTGAGACTCACCCTCTGTACAGGATATGAAACTGTTGAATGGGTTACAGCAACGTTTGGCACACTCCACAAGTGTTGGTGCACAAAAGACCATGGGAACTATTGTCTTATAAGCGTATTAAGCCTGATCTGCAAGGCCATGGAGTCCATCATGATGGAACTCATAAACAGAGCTATTGGGAGCCTATAAACACCCAACCCTACACATTTTGGTTTGGTCAGGGGCAGATCATGGTTCCCAAACCTGCTAGACTGTTTTCAAGGCAGTCACCCAGGACATACATCAATGAAATGAGCTACACATGTCCCACATAGACCTTGAAAAGCCATTTTCCAACATCCCAGACACATGTCGTATCCACAAAATCAACAACCTGTGCATAAATATGTATGTCATCTGATGGATTGCCAACTGGGGCACAGATAGCTCCCACAAGGTAAGAATTGTGGTCTCCTGTTCAAGCTGGTAACAACTGCTGTCCCCCATGGCTCAGTCCTGGGACCCCTCCTGCCTGGTGTATACTTTTCAGAAATACAGTCAAACCCACGAGGGCTATGTTTAGCAAAGTTTGTGGATGACTGCAAAAAAGTTATCATAATCAATGTTTACGACAACAGAGACATCCTTAAAAAGGGTCCCAGTCAGACAGATGTGGTGTCAAAATGATGGCATCGAGCTACAGTCATACAAATACCACATAGGTGCCAACACCCTAAATATGGAGGTGATAATAAGGGATCTATGGACACGTGGATAGTCATTTCTACTTCCAGAAACACATTCACAAAGTGGTTAGAAAATCATGCTATGTGTTCCCACAAACTGCCAAGGTCTTAGCATGTAGGTCAAAGGAGGTTCCCTCTACTCATCAGTCATCAGACCCATCAGAGAGTACCACAACACACTGGCAATGAATCTGACTAGACACCTTCAGCAGCTGGAAAGACCACTGAAGTACCTCAACAAGAGGATTACTGGCCTCAAACAGTTGCCCCATGCAACAAGACTGAATTTAAGTCAATCTGTACTATGTTGCATACTGTCTACTCAGGCGATCTCTGCCCAACAGACAGGTCCATGTCCAATGCAGAACTGATGTACATGCGCTATCTGAAGTAAACCCAAGCTCACTGTACCACATGCTCTAGGGATATCATCATCACAACATTAAATAGAACATGTCGGAGGGATACAGTACTAACTCACAGACTTCCCTTGCTTTGGAACAGGCTCCCAACCGACATTAAGCCGAGTCCCTCACTGACACTCTTCCAGAGGAGCCTTGATGAGTGTATGTGAAACTGAACTATCACACCATGGATCACTTCATCAGCTCTACTACACATAGGCCTACGGAACTAACTCCATGGGTGGTGATAGCTGCACACTCTGGCCATACTAATATATGCCTTCAGACAGATAGCCTATTACCTACCTATGTACCTGTATATATATATATATATATATATATATATATATATATATATATATATATATATATATATGTAGGAGGAACACAGTATAATAAGCCAAAGATGGATGGGCAGAGATGTGTGTAAGAGGGTGACCATGACATGGAGCCATCCAGGACTGTCCCACCCAGCACACATCCCAATGGCATGAAAGACATAAGGTGCACATCTCTCCCTCTGTACATAACAGCCACCAGTATCTGTAAGCATTACAGTGTATGTGGTCCATGTGCCTGCTGTACAACATGACTGTACAATGAAGTACACATCTACCATCTGTAGACATGTACCTGTCACATAGGTTCATAGGTATGTAGTAGACTATCTCCATGAAAGCATATATCGGCCTACGCAAGTTGTGCAACTTTCACCACACCATTGTGTAGTCTCCCAAGGCCTAGCTCTAATAGTTAGTACCCTAAGCCCCTTTCTAGTGGGGCTGCTGATGTGATGAGTGGCATGAATTGTCTGTTTTCCATCCACTCATCAAGGTTCCAATTGAAGAGTGTCATCAAGGGGTTCTGTCTGATGTACATTGGGACTCTGTTCCACAGTAAGGCAAGTGTCTGGGATGGTATCTGTCCCACCAGCATGTTGTATTCATCATTGTGATGAGGTTCATATCCCTGGAATGTGTAGGGTAACTCAATGTTGTTATCTGTAGATGGAGAATGTTCAACAGTTATGTGTTGGACATGGCTCTGTATGTTAGGCAGAGTGTGCCTCTGATTAGGCGGTACACAACGAGGAACAGATTTAGTTTTACCAGTTATGTTGCATAACACAACAGTTTGAGGCCAGTAATCCTCTTGGTGAGGTACCTATGTGGTCTCTACAGCTGCTGGATATGCTAAGTTGAGTACATCCAAAATGGTGCACTGTACTCAATGATGGGTCTGATGACGTAAGAGTAGAGTGCCAACACTACCTCTTTGGATCCTGATGCAAACCCTTTGTTGATTAGGTGGGCCACATAGGATCTCCCATCACTTTGGCAACATGGTTGTCAAAGGAAAGATGACTATCTACTTGTGTCCCTAGATCCCTTATCACCTTGGGGGTAACACCTATGTGGTAGTTTGTGGGTATTTTGTTTTCAACAAAGAGAATCACTATGCATTCCTCCACAGTGAGCTTGAGGTCATGATTCTGACACCACACATCTGTCTCATAGAGTCCCTTCTGGAGAATATGTCTGTCTTCCGGGGAATCTATTATGGCAAACACTTTACAGTTCCCAGAAAACTTAGTCAACCACAACCCTCCTGTGTTGGCATGTACATTTGAGAAGTCTATACCAAACAGGAGTGACCCCAGGACTGAACCCTGGGGGACACCAGTTGTTACTGGTGTAGAGTCTGACATGTAGCCAGCAACTCTTAATGTGTGGGATCTATCTGTGAGCCAGTTTGCAATCCATCTTGTGATGTATGGATTCATGGCCAGCTTGGTGAGTTCATCTATGATACCTGACTGTGGAATGGTGTCAAAGACCTTTGCGAGGTATAGGTAGGCTGTGTTGAGCTCATTTCAATCATCTGTAGCCTGGGTAACTTTCAAAGAAATCCTCTCAGTTCAGGAGGCGTGGTCTGCATTTGACAAAGCCAAACTGGGTGTGCTCAACTGTGTGAAGGTTCCCAATCTCTGTATTGTTGACTTCCATTATGATTGGCTCCATTGCCTTGCAGAACTCACTCGTCAGGCTCATAGAGCATGAATGCCAAGGGTTATTTGTGGCCCCACCCCTGTGGAGTGTGAAGAACATAGCTGTGCAACATTCTATGGGTACATATCCTGTAGAGAGCATGTAGGGAGAGGTGTAGGTGTCCTTGATGAATATGGATACATCCTCACCCTATGTGCTATGATTCAGATTCTGATGCTGGAAGGTACGGAATGGGTAGTTCATAGGTTCATAGGTAGGTACTAGGCTATTGGCCCTAGGGCCTATACAGGCCTAGCCAAAAATGTATCCTGGCTTTCGCCACCCAAGAAAATTATTTTCCTGTGCCCCTGTCAAGCAGAGCCACAGAAGTGATCCCCAGGGTGAATTTCCTATTACCCATCCAATCATCAAGATTTTTCTTGAAGAGTGCTAATGAGGAGCTCTGTTTGACATAGATAGGTATTCTGTTCCAGAGTATTGGAAGTCTCTGGGACAGGAATCTATCCCTCCAGCATGTTCTGTTTATTGTGGTGACAAGGTTTAGGTCCCTAGAGCGTGTAGCTCAGAGGGATTGGGATTTCTTTAAGTGGAGCATGTCCAACAGCTCTGGGTTTGACATAGCTTTGTATGTTAGGCAGAGATCGCCTCTGAGTAGGCAATATGCAACAGAGTAAAGCTGGAGTTTTATGAGACGGTCTGTGTAAGGCATCTGTTTGAGGCCAGTAATCCTCTTTGTGAGGTATTTTTGCGGCCTTTCCAGTTGTTGTAGATGTCTTGTGAGGTACATACCAAAAGGGGCGTTGTACTCTATAATGGGTCTAATGAGTGATGAGTAGAGGGGAACAATGACCTCTTTTTTTCTGGATGAGAAACCTTTTGTGATGAGGTGTGCCACATAGAAGGATTTCCTGACCACTTTGGCGATGTGATTATCAAAGGAGAGACTACTGTCCACCTGTGTCCCAAGGTCTCTTATCACACTTTCGGTGTTAAGTGGATTACCACTTATGTGGTAGTTCATGGGTACAGAATTTTTACCAAAGGGGATGACAATGCACTTTTTGGCATTGAGGTTGAGACCATGTCTTTGACACCAGGCATCTGTCTCATTGAGGCCCTTTTGTAGGATGTCCACATCATTAGGAGTTTCAATTATGGCTCCTAGTTTCCAGTCATCTGCGAATTTAGTTAGCCAAAGACCTTCTGTGTTAGCCTGTACTTCAGAGAAGTAGATACCAAACAGGAGAGGACCCAGGACTGAACCCTGTGGTACTCCATTTGTCACTGATCTGAAGTCTGATTTGGAGTCTGCTACTTTCAAAGTGTGGGTTCTTTCAGTAAGCCAGTTGGCAACCCATCTTGTGACTAGGGATTTATACCTAGTTTAGTGAGTTTATCTATAATTCCAGAGTGGGGGATGGTGTTGAACGCCTTGGCGAGATCTAGACAGGCTGTGTGAACCACCTTACCCTCATCCATGGCCTTGGTGACTACTTCAAAGAAGTCTATCAGGTTTAGGAGACATGATCTGCCTTTTACAAACCCAAACTATGTGGGGTCCAGGGTTTGGAGATCTCCAATGTCTTTGTTTATGAGTTCCATGATGATACATTCCATGGCCTTGCAGACGAGGCTCGTCAGGCTAATGGGGCGGTAGTTCCCGGGGTCTGTTGTGGCCCCCCCTTTGTGGAGTGGGATAACTGTCACAGTGCGCCATTCAGTGGGCACAAACCTGAGGTGAGGCTATGATTGAACATGGTACTTAGGTGGGGTGCCAGTTCATTTTGTAGTTCATGTAGAAGGCAGCCTGGGATGTTGTCAGGTCCCATGGATGCTGTGTTCTTGGCTTTGGAGAGTGAAGTTTTTACCTGTGCAGCCGTGATTACAGGAACTTTGCATTCTTTTGGTATAAAGATGGGCCCTTTAGGGGGTGAGAGGGGGGGTAAAGTTAGCACTGAACCTATCTGCCAGGATGTTGGCAATATCAGTTGGTTCTGTATATTTAGTGTCATTGTGCTGTAACTCAGAGCAGATCTGAGTGTTGCCACTGAGATTTTTAACATAGCTATAGAATGCTTTGTGGTTATCTTTAGAATCAGTGGCAATTTTGTTTTCATAACTAGCTTTGGAGAATTTTATGAGGGATCTCAGCTTCTTACTGAGGCTGAACAGGGAGTTCCTCCAATCATGGGATTTTACTCTTTTTTGCAACAGTTTCTTTCTTCTGTTGTAGAGTTTGTTTATGGCAGAAGACCACCAGATTGGCTTCCTTTTTTGGGAGGATAGCATCTTGATTCTGTTAGGGATAGCACAATCCATGCACTCGTGTAAGTGCTTATAAAGTGCATTTGTGTAGGATTCAGCAGTCGTACCTCTATTGTCCATCTGCATGGGTGTCATGAAGTTTGCCACTTCTGTCTTAAGAAGCGTGAAGTTGGCTTTGGAGAATTTTTTTTACGGTTGTTTTCCTAATGGGGGGTGGGAGTGGGATGTGGATGTCTAGGGTGATTAGCTTGTGGTCGGATCTGACCAATGACGAGCTGACCTCTGGTGTGGAACACCGGTCATCCATGTTGGTGATGACCAGGTCTAGGATATTGCTGCCTCTGGTGGGGGTGTGGATAAGTTGATCCAAAGCGTTGGAATTGATGATTTCCAGAAAACGCTGAGCAAAAGAGTTGGTACATGAGTAGTTTTCCCAGTTAATGGTAGGGTAGTTGAAATCACCCATTATTAGAGTGTTGTGTTGTACCTTAATATTTTCCAGTGTATCAAGAAAAGAGGAGTGGGAATCCTGGGGCATGGTGGGGGGGGTCTGTAGCAAGCTACAATCTGGATTGTGGTTTTGCCCAGAGTTAGTTGAACTTGGATAATCTCGGATGCATTATGCTGAGCAACTAGCTTGGAGGTGTGGATATCCTTAATGAATATGGACACGCCTCCACCTTTAGTGTTTCGGTCCGGGTTTGGTGGCCGAAAGGTGTGGCATGAATTATAGCCTGGTAATGCAGGGGTGCTCTCTGGAGCTTTGAACCAGGTCTCTGTCACTGCACAGATGTCAATGTTCTCCATTTTAAGGAGTGCCTCGAGTGAGTGCATTTTGAGGTTTAGACTTCTAGCATTGAGTAGCATTACCCTCAGATTTTGCTTGCTTGTACCAGTTACGGTGGTGAATTTGTCATTTGAACCTTGCCTAAAAAGGCACTATAGGGGTGGCAAGAGCCTTTGCCAGTATCCAGAATCCCAAGGGTGACAGGTGCAGGCCATCTCTGGCAAAGCAGCGTGGTCTATTGATCATGTCATCCCAAGCAGGCAGATACTGGATTCCCTTAGAATGACACCAGAAGCTTAGCCAATTGTTAAAGTCAATCATTTTGTCCTTGTACTGTGGTGTCATTCTGGGTGATGGCAGGATGCTACTCAGGGCTAGGGTCATACAAGATCAGAGGGCTCCTCCATGTCTCTTTTCATGTAGTCCAGGGAGGTACGTCTCAGGTCATTCACACCAACATGGACAATGACAGAGTCATATTTGTACTTGTTGTGGAGTGACCTGAGTGCGTGCGTTATGTGGCGGATCCTGGCACCTGACAGGCAGCTGACAGTAACTTTTTCCTTGTTTAGCCTAGTGAGTGGAACATCAGTGTGCCTGACTATAGACTCACCTATGACTAGAGTGTTGGGTACGTTATGCCTTATGGCAGTGGCGGCTGGTGACTTCAAATCACAGGGGGGCTGCAGGAGACGCTGAATGGGCGGGGTCAAAGGGAAGGGGTGTGGTCAACCATAAAGGGGAGGAGCTATGCACAAAACCACAAAAAAACTAACTTTAATTAAATACGCTGCCCTGGGTGGCAAACCATCATTATGAAAGTCCAATCAAGACAAAAATAAGTGTAGAAGAATAAAAATATTTCAATGCATTGGCTGCATGACAGCTTACTTAATATCTAGATGGAAACAAAAGGTTGTGAGGCATGAAAAAATAAATTACTTTTTAAATACATTACTGGAATGCCAGTCAAAATCAAGTATAAGAAAAACCAGAAGCACTCAACTCAAACCACTTCTCCTTGCACTGCAGTTCTAATTATAATATATTCAGCTTTATTAAAGTACCAAGCAACATGCTGAAAGTAGAAATCTATGTGATGCCCCCACTTGTAAAAATGTTTCTTATCCAAAAAGACCTGCTGCCTGACAACTTGTTTCATGGGGAAAACATGATAAAAGTAAAAATGAAAAGCAAACAAGAAACAAGCTCAAGATACATTGCTTAAAGGATTACTGTACAGGTTATGGACCACACATGATTGGCATTCTGTTTAGTTTACGGGTAAAGCCTGTAGAGATGACTGGAAGTCTCCAACAAGTGTAATGAGCTTTTTAAAATAATGGAATCCTGTCCTTTAATACCCAAGGCTTATACATTATCTAGTCAAGTATTCTCTGCATGGCAACAACAGAAAGGCTTTCAATGTTGGCAATTCTTTAACAGTATGCTTATTAAAGCTTACTTGCATCTTACGATGTCAGACAAGCTTACCTTATGGTCATTAAAGCATTGCTACTTAAACACAGAGCAACAGGCACTTTGAGTAATAAGCATAAATCAACAGTACAAAAATATGACAGAAACCAGACCATTCTGCAAAATCAAGGACAGATGAAAAGCCACTGTAGTACTTATGCAGTGTGTCCTCCCCATCCAAGGTAGATACAACTACTCCTTGCCTTGCTTGGACACATCCAGAGTCACTACATGGGGAGTGGGGTGCAACAAGCATGTCACAATTTGAAATCTCTCTGGCTGACTGTGATGGCCCTGACACATTTGTCATACCTCTCAACTTCAAGAGCAAGAAATCTGGACAAAGCCATACACAGAAGTGGGACAAAGGCACAACAATAAGGACAATTTTTAAATATTGCTCTAATAAACTTAGAAAGATAATAGAATAGGTCTTGCATTAGTATGAATTTTCTGAAGGGTATAAAATCTGAAACTCAAATGTCTGTCATTTTCTAACTTCAGTCTTTAGTGATTTGTCACTAATTTGCCAAAAACACAATTTTATGAAAAATGGACCAAAAATGTGATGCAAAAATATAAAATAGACACACAATACAGCTTCTACCTGTCATAGAAGGGACACTTTAATATTAGTACTGCTACCTTGAGCAGCTGACAAAATAAAAGAATCTACATGCATTTCAAGTAATCTATAACTTTGATTATTACAGTTATTTCTTAATTGTAAACCCTCCATGTTTTCTTCCAAAATTGCTATTTTATGGAGGGATTATTAGGGGAAGAGCAACATTTTGAGCCAAAAATTGGGGACAGTTGAGAGGTTGGCTATGCCTAATTCTATAAAGCAATTTATTTGCATGTACCTCTCAACCTGTTAATGCAGTAAATCTGAACAAGGCCAAATATATTGGGGGCACATATAAACAGTACTAAAAATTGCTCTTGTATAAATTGAGACAGTTGATAGAACGGCTCTTACTTTAACATGCATTTTATGAAGGTTATGAAGTCTGAAACTTATTATTTAGTGACTTCTGGCAAATCATTTAGGAATTAAAACTACAAATTTTATGAACAACAAACCAAAAATAAGAAGCAAAAATCTATTCATTCTTTGAAAATCTGGACAGTTGGGAGGTATAGTTCAGCTGGGCCTGTCTGAGTTTGCTGCCCTTCCCCTGACAAAATAATGGTTGAACTGGAGCCTCTGCAGCCATTCCAATTAACCATTACTTGGCTATTTCACTCCATTTACCATAAACACTAATGTGCATACTGCTTTACTTCAATGATTGGACTTCATTTGAAAGTTTTATTTTGTATTTTACAGCACAAACATTAAGTCATCTGTTAAACAAAGCAATGCAGTCTCACAATGAAAACTTAGCATTAAAACTTCTCTGCCCTTGAAACTCACATTCATTGAAACAGCATTGAAACCCACATTCAAAGAAAATACATTTTGCCAGTGGCAGATAAAGATTAATTTTGGGCTGTTTTGAATCATAGGCCCCTTGCATATGAAACATACATGTGCTCTTTGATACACCTTCCTCATTGTACTAAAAATTATATTCCTTGTACAATACAGTACACTTGTTAGAGGGTGTTTTAAATTTGTTTTGAACATTTTTCCAGTAAGCAATGAAACAAAACATATGCACCCATAATGGCAAAACTGCCCAGTTGAGAACATTTATCATAAAAAAAGTCTAATCAGACTTCCACAGTCCACCATTATTAGTAAATATACACAATTCTACAGTCCACCATTATTAGTAAATATGCACAATTCCACAGTCCACCATTATTAGTAAATATGCACAATTCTACAGTCCACCATTATCAGTAAATATGCACAATTCTACAGTGCACCTTTATCAGTAAATATGCACAATTCTACAGTCCATATTTAGTGAATTCAGTTCTTGCCATAGCTGTCAACCTTAGCACAAAACCTGGACGAAGCCAATAATGGGGAATACAGTCCCAAAAATAGGGACAAATTTAAAATATTCATCTTATAAACTTAGAAAATTGCTAGAAAAAAGGTTGTGCTACTATGTATTCTGAAGAACATGAAGTTTGAAATTCAAATGCCGGTCAATTTTACTGCGGACAGAACAAAACAATTTTCAGCAGAGACGAGGGATTAATACTGCAGACACGTCTTTGTAAAATGGCAGGGCATCAGAGCAAATCCACACAAACACAGAGAGGAGATGCAGACTCCACACAGAAGCCACCCCAACCAAGAATCAAACCAGAAAACCTATAGCTGTGAGGCAACAATACTACCACTGCACCATCAAATCTGCAAGGAATTAAACATTCAGAAACCTGAAGTCTGAAATTCAAATGCCTGTCAATTTTACTGCGGACAGAACAAAAACAATTTTCAGCAGAGACGCAGGGATTAATACTGCAGACACGTCTTTGTAAAATGGCAGGGCATCAGAGCAAATCCACACAAACACAGAGAGGAGATGCAGACTCCACACAGAAGCCACCCCAACCAAGAATCAAACCAGAAAACCTATAGCTGGGAGGCAACAATATTACCACTGCACCATCAAATCTGCAAGGAATTAAACATTCAGAAACCTGAAGTCTGAAATTCAAATGCCTGTCAATTTTACTGCGGACAGAACAAAAACAATTTTCAGCAGAGACGAGGGATTAATACTGCAGACACGTCTTTGTAAAATGGCAGGGCATCAGAGCAAATCCACACAAACACAGAGAGGAGATGCAGACTCCACACAGAAGCCACCCCAACCAAGATTCAAACCAGAAAACCTATAGCTGTGAGGCAACAATACTACCACTGCACCATCAAATCTGCAAGGAATTAAACATTCAGAAACCTGAAGTCTGAAATTCAAATGCCTGTCAATTTTACTGCGGACAGAACAAAAACAATTTTCAGCAGAGACGCAGGGATTAATACTGCAGACACGTCTTTGTAAAATGGCAGGGCATCAGAGCAAATCCACACAAACACAGAGAGAAGATGCAGACTCCACACAGAAGCCACCCCAACCAAGAATCAAACCAGAAAACCTATAGCTATGAGGCAACAATACTACCACTGCACCATCAAATCTGCAAGGAATTAAACATTCAGAAACCTGAAGTCTGAAATTCAAATGCCTGTCAATTTTACTGCAGACAGAACAAAAACAATTTTCAGCAGAGATGCAGGGATTAATACTGCAGACACGTCTTTGTAAAATGGCAGGGCACCAGAGCAAATCCACACAAACACAGGCAGGAGATGCAGACTCCAAACAGAAGCCACCCCAACCAAGAATCAAACCAGAAAACCTATAGCTGTGAGGCAACAATACTACCACCGCACCATCAATTATGCAAGGAATTAAACATTCAGAAACCTGAAGTCTGAAATTCAAATGCCTGTCAATTTTACTGCGGACAGAACAAAACCAATTTTCAGCAGGGATTAAAACTGCAGACACGTCTTTGTAAAATGGCAGGGCACCAGAGCAAATCCACACAAACACATGGAGGAGATGCAGACTCCACACAGAAGCCACCCCAACCAAGAATCAAACCAGAAAACCTATAGCTGTGAGGCAACAATACTACCACTGCACCATCAAATACGCAAGGAATTAAACATTCAGAAACCCTTAAGTCTGAAATTCAAATGCCTATCAATTTTATTTAACATTTTTAATCAGGACAGTCTGACTTGGAACAAATAAACAATTTTCAGCAGAGGCCCAGGAAGAAATAATGCAGACATGTCTTTGTAACATGGGAGGCACAAAAGCAAACCCACACAAACACAGGGAGAAGATACAGACCCCACAAAGAAGGAACCCCAGCCAAGAATCAAACCCAAGCACCTACAGCTGTGAGGCAACAATGCTACTACTACACCATCAAATATCAAGCATTGCAACATTTACAAACCACAGATATTATGAGGAACAGATCAGATCGAATATGAGGTAAAAATCTGAAATTTTTTTACAAATGGTGGTGGGTAGGGAACTCAAGTCTTTAACACCTGCATATAGGGTACAGGGTTCAAGCCTGAGGCATTCCCTACCACACCACCATAAGCACCTGGGGCATTTACACACACACACACACACACACCAGTAAATCACAAAGCACAAGCACCATACACAAACTCCAGTAAAGCACAAGCACCATACACACACATTGTAAATTAAAAAGCACAAACTCAATAGAAAATAAAAAGGCACCTTACCTGAATGAATACATCCAAAATGTCCGTACATCCTTCCTTCCCGCGCAATACTGAAGACCCGCGAGATCCCAATGCTCCTTCCCGACGCCGACGAGATCCCTAAGGCTCTGTCCCGAGTCCCTGCTGCTCCTCTTGCAGTCCGGATGCGTCCTATACTCCTGGCGGGTCTGTGCACTGTAAAAGTGCACAGACGTCTCCTTGTGTCCCTCTATGGGGACAGCCGGGCTGCCTTGAGCATGCGCATAGACCGATAAGTCGGGACTCGGTCTATGCGCATGCGCGAAGTCCGCGAAATTTAAAAAAATATTTTTTTTTATTTTTCATTTGTTTTTCTTGCTTTTTTATTTTTGAGGGGGCTGCAGTCCAGCAGCCCTATGCCACGAGCCGCCCCTGCCTTATGGGCTGTAGTTGAGTGGCACACTGAGTATGTGGACTATGTGTCATTTGGGTTGTGTTGGGGGGATGGAGGTTGCTTGCATTTCTGCTTTGGAGGTCTCTGTTGGCAGATTAGTACAGAGAACATCCATGAATGCAGGTGTGTGTTTTGTGGTTCTGTGTGTGTGTTTTGGTGGTGTAGGTTTTAAGGGACTAGGTGATGAATGTGGTGCGGTGCAAGTGTTTACCTTCTCCTCTTGACTGTCTAGGCCTGTCTTTGTAAAGAGAGCTTTGCTTCTAGTTTGGCTATATAAGTGCATCTCTCACAGGTCGTAGTGTTGAGTGGTAGGAGGAGAGGGTTGTCTGTGTACATGAGGCAATTGCTGCATTGTCTCAAGATGCCCAGATTCATCGGGTAGACAGGAGAAAACACCGGGAGCTGACCTTTAGACATGCCTGAATAGGTGCTTATTTATTAAGTACTAAAAACTGTTTTCCTCTAGACAAGTGAGGAAAGTTGAGTGCTGTAGTAATTTGTAACTTATTTAGTGAGTTCTGAACAAGTGCTGAGATCAAAGAAACAGATGAGTGCTAAAACTAAAAAGCTGGCTAGTTGCAAGGGAAATTTTGAAAAACAGACTTTATGGCGCCAGGAATAGTTTAACCCCAGTTAAGTGGGGGGGGGGGCTTAGGAGCTCACAAACAGTCCTGGACACAGCAAATCCGTATCTGACCTGCCACAGGAAAGGGGGGAAGCAAGCTTAGAATTTTTTTTCCCAGTAAAGTGGAAATGGAGAAAGCTGGAACAGAAGTTAATTCAATGTTAAGAATCTGAGTGGGTTGGCCTTCACAAATGTTCTCTATTAGATTGAGTGAACTAATTAATGACACTAGACTGGGAGGAGTGTCACAGATCAAATATACAGTATGGGCGGGCAACTGCAAAGCCACCAAGTATAAAAACACACAACACTAGGGAGGGTGGGTGGATGGAAAAAAAATTACAGTTCCTAGCTGTAGCCACTAAATGAAAGTTTTAAACAGATCAAGGAGCAGACTAGAGAATGCTTTTAACAGACAAAAATGCACATAAAGGTTCGGATGGAGCAATCACAAACAGAAAATACAACTTTCAGTATGAAAAAGCAGTTTACAGTTAAGTAATGTTAAAACAGTTTAAAACAGTACATAAATGCAGTGAAACAATAAAAAAGCTTTATAACAGTGCAAAAATATATGTATAGCACAATTATAAGCATTTCAGAAGTGCAATTCAGTGAAATAAGTGTAAGAAATAACTTAACCTGCTCTTGGAATCTTAAGGAATTTCCACTTATGCAATGCAATCCAGAGCCTGAGAATACAAGCAGAGCCTTTATAAGACACAGGGTTTATATAGCAGTAAGAATGGAAGAGTTGGGAAGATCAGATTACTCCTCAGCCAAGCTATTACCCAATCACTCATACTACAGAAGGTCAGGAGGCCTTGTTACTCTCAATAATGAAGACAATCAGCAGAAAATGGCTGCCAGAAACACAAACAAAACTTACAGCCTACAAAACAGGCCTCTATCAAGATTATGCCACCTGAGCAGAACACAGAAACCTCACTTTAAAAGCATAGAAAGAACACCCACAAATAGAAAATCCAAGTCTCAGTATGAAAAAGCAGTTTACAATTTAGTAATTTAAATAAAACAAAAACAATTATAGTAATGCACACTATTACATTTCCTAGCTGTAACCATTAAATGAAAGTTTTAAACTGATCAAGGAGCAGACTAGAGAATGCTTTTAACAGACAAAAATGCACATAAAGTTTCGGATAGAGCTATCACAAACAGATAATACAACTCTCAGTATGAAAAAGCAGTTTACAGTTAAGTAATGTTAAAACAGTTTAAAACAGTACATAAATGCAGTGAAACAATAAAAAAGCTTTATGACAGTGCAAAAATATAGTATATCAACTGTATAGCGCAATTATAAGCATTTCAGAAGTGCAATTCAGTGAAATAAGTGTAAGAAATAACTTAGCCTGCTCTTGGAATCTTAAGGAATTTCCACTTATGCAATGCAATCCAAAGCCTGACAATACAAGTATCCTGGTAGTGCTGGTGTGTTGTCTGGAGCTTTGAACTAGGTTTCTGTTACTGCACAGATATCAATATTCTCCATAATGAGAAATGATTCAAGTGTGTGCATCTGGAGGCTGAGACTTCTGGCAATGAGTAGCATTTAGCTCACTTTGTGGTTATTTGTGTTGATTATGGGGTTTGGTTTGTCCTGTCTGACCGGTGTTCCACACCTGATGTCAGCACCTCATTGGTCCCATCTGACCATAAGCTAATTCCCCTACATATCCACATTCTGGACCCACACCCCCATTAAGGAAACCATGTTAAAAAATGTCTCCAAAACCAACCTCATGCTTCTTAAGACAGAAGTGCTGAACTGCAGGACACCCATGCAGATGGACAATACAGTTATGACTACTGAATCCTTCACATAAGCACTTACATGACTGCATGCATCGTGCTATCCCAAACAGAACCAAGACGCTATCCACCAAGAAAAGGAAGTCAATCTGGTGTTCCCCTGCCATAAACAAACTGCACAACAGAAGGAAGAAACTTTTACAAAAGTGGGTAAAAGCCCATGAGTGGAGGAGCTCCATGGTCAACATCAGTAAGAAGCTGTGATCCCTGATAAAATCCTCCAAAGCTAGTTATGAAAACAAAATTGACACTAATTCTAAAGACAACCACAAAGCATTCTATAGCTATGTCAATAATCTCAATGGCAACACTCAGATCTGAATGGCAACACTCAGATCTGCTCTGAGTTACAGCACAATGGCACTAAATATACAGACCCAACTGATATTGCCAACATCCTGGCAGATAGGATCAGTGCTAACTTTACCCCTTCTCACTCATGAAAGAGCACATCTCTATAATGGAAGACTGCAAAGTTGCTGTCATCATGTCTGCACAGGTAAAAAACACTCTCCAAAGCCAGGAACACAGCATCCATGGGACCAGATAACATCCCAGGTTGTGTTCTACACAAACTACAGACAGAACAGGCACCACACCTATGTACCATGTTCAGTCATAGCCTCACCTCAGGCTTTGTGCCTGCTGAATGGTGCACAGCGACGGTTATCCCACTACACAAGGGGGGAGCCACCACGGACCCCAGGAACTAGCGCCCCATTAGCCTGATGAGCCTGCTCTGCATGGGCATGGAATGTATCATCATATACCTTATAAAAAAAGACATTGGTTATCTCCAAACTCTGGACCACAACCATGTTGGGTTTGTAAAAGGCAGATCATGTCTCCTAAACCTGATAGACGTCATCGAAGCAATCACCAGAACCGTAGACAAGGGCAAGGTGGTTCACAAAGCCTATGTAGATCTTGCCACGGCTTTCAACACCATCCCCCACTCTGGAATTATAGATAAACCCACTAAACTAGGTATAAATCGCTATGTCACAAGATGGGTTGCCAACTGGCTCAATGACAGAACACACACTGTGAATGTAGCAGACTCCAAGTATGACTTTGGACCAGTGACGAGTGCAGTACCACAGGGTTCAGTCCTGGGTCCTGTCCTGTTTGGTATCTACTTCCCTGAAGTAAACGTTAATATGGAAGGTTTCTGGCTAATGAAGTTTCCAGATGACTGCAAACTAGGAGCCATAACTTAAACATGCAAAGATGTGGACATCCTACAAAAGGGCATCACTGAGACAGATGCCTGGTGTCAAAGCCATGGCCTCAAGCTCAATGTCAAAAAGTGCATTGTCATCCCCTTTGGTAAAAACTCTGTAGCCATGAACTACAACATAGGCGGTAGTATACTTAACACTGAAAGTGTGATAAGAGACCTTTGGTTACATGTGGACAGTGGACACACCTGTGATAATCTCATCCCCACAGTAGTCAGGAAATCCTTCTATGTGGCACACCTCATCACAAAAGGTGTCTCATGCAGAATAGAAGAGGACATTGTTCCCCTCTACTCATCACTCACTAGATCCATAATAGAGTACAACACCCCTTTTGCTATGTACCTCACAAGACATCTACAACAACTGGAAAGCCTGCAGAAATACCTCACAAAGAGGATTAGCGGCCTGAAATACATGCCATACACAGACCATCTCAAAATGCTCCAGCTGTACTCTCTTGCATATCGCCTACTCAGAGGTGATCTCTGCCTAACATACAAAGCTATGTCAAACACAGAGCTGTTGGACATGCTCCATGTAAAACACTCACAATCCCTCTGATCTTCAGTCCCAAAACCCAGAGTGAAATACAAAAGGAAGGGGCGTATCCATTTACCTTATGGATACCCACACCTTCAGGTTAGTGGCACAGCATGAGGCCTTGGAGACCATGCAAGTGCAACTAACATTGGGCAAAGCTGCTTATCAGATTGTAGCCTGCTACAGATCACCACCCTTGTCTCAGGAACCTCACTCAGTATTCATGAGAACACTGGAAAATATAAAGGTCCTACCAAACACTATTATATGAGGAGATTATAACTACCCAAACATTGACTGGGAGAATTACTCGTGTACAACGTCCTTTGCCCAATGCTTCCTAGAGTTTAAAAACTCAAACGCCCTGGAACAGCTGGTCACCACGCCCACTAGAGGTGACAACATACTGGACCTGATCATCACCAACATGGGGTACCAGTGTTCCGCACCAGAGATAAACCCCTCGCTGGTAATATCAGACCATAAAGTAATCACACTGGACATCCACACACACCCCCCTCAGTCAAGGAAACCACTGTGAAGAAATTTTCAAAAGCAAACTGCACACTTCTCAACACCAAAGTGGAAAGTTCCAAAGTCCCCTTGCTATAGGATAATGCTATACAATCTGCAGAATCATTTACAAGTGTATTCTATGAGCATCTACAGGGATGCATGGATCGAGATATCCCAAATAAAACCAAGATGCACTGCTCCAAAAAGAAGAAACCAATCTGGTGGTTGTTGCCCATAAGGAGGAAACTAATACATGATAGAGCAAACTTCACAAAAGGAAAGGCATCACTGATCATTATTAGGAAGAAACAGTGATCACTCATAAAAGAATCCAAGGCCAGTTTCTAAAGACAAATTGCCAAGAAATCTAAGAATAACAACCACAAAGCCTTCGCTAACTATACCAAACATTTAGGTGGCAACTCTCAAATATGCTGTCAACTACTGCAAAATGGCAAAAAATACACTGAAACAACTGACATTGCCCACATCCTGGCAGACAAGTTCAGTGCAGACTTCACCCCCCCCACCTCCAAAAGGGCCTGTGTCCATCCCAGAAGAATGCAGAGCCCCAGACTTCATGGACATGCAGGTAAAAACAGCCCTCTCCAAAGCTAAGAACACAGCATCAATGGGACTGGATGGTGTCCCAGGCTGCATCTTACACTAGCCCCTAAAGGAACTACACCCTCACCTACTTTCACTGTCCAAACTCAACCTTACCACAGGCTATGTACGGAAAGAATGGCATACAGCAACAGTCATCCAGCTCCACAAAGGTGGTGCCACAACAGAACCTGGAAACTATTGCCCTATAGGCCTACTCAACCTGATCTGCAAATCTATGGAGCAAATTATCATGGAACCCATAAACAGAGACATTGGGAACCTCCAGACACTGGACTCTACCCAATTTGGCTTTGTTAAAGGCCGATCCTGCCTCCTAAACCTAGTTGACTTCTTTGAAACAGTTACCAAGGACATAGATGGAGGTGAAAGTAGTCCACACAGCCCACATGGACCTCACTAAGGCCTTTGACACCATTCTCCACTCAGGCATCATGGACAAGCTTACCATCACAGGATGGGTGGCCAACTGGCTCACAGATCAAACACACATGGTCAGAGTTGCGGGTGCCATGTCCGACTGTAAACCAGTCACAAGTGGCATCCCACAGGTCTTGGTCCTGGGACCCCACCTGTTCAGTAGATACTGCTCAGAGGTACAGGCAAGCATGGGAGGAGTATGGCTGACCAAGTTTGCAGATGACTGCTAACTGTGGTCCATAATCGACTCTATGGCTGACACAGACATCCTCCAGAAGGGTCTTACAGAGACAGATACTTGGTGTCAAAACAATGCCCTCAAGCAGAATGCCAAAAAATGCATAGTTATCCCCTTTAGATAAAACAAAGTGCCCACAAATTACCACTTAGGTGGTAATCCAGTATGTATGGAGAATGTAATTATGGATCTGGGGACCCAGGTAGATAGTAAACTCTCCTTTGATGATCACATTGCCAAAGTGTTTAGAAATTCCTTCTATGTAGCCCACCTAATGTCACCTAATGTAATCCACTTTGTCAAGTCTGATGATGTCACCATCCTAAAATATACCTGTGGAAAAGAGAGCTCCCAGTAATGTGTGTAGTGCATCGTGTAAATGTGTATTGCTGTAGTATCATAAAGTGGTCAGGTAGGGGTTTGAATCCTGTATTTGCCAACTGGATGAGAGCGTGTGTGTGTCTTCTTGGTGATGAGCAACCTTTTGAAGTGTCCTGAAACACATTAAAAGTGGTATACTCATCTTTGTCAAGTCTGATGATGACACCATCCTACAAATATACCTGTGGAAGGAGAACTTTCAGTAATATGTGTAGCGTGTCGTGTAAATGTGTACTGCTCTAGTATCATAAAGTAGTTAGGTAGGGGTTTGAATCCTGCACTTGCCAACTGTATGTGTGTGTGGGTGTGTTTCCTTGGAGAGGAGCAACCCTTTTGAAGACTATTGAAACACCTTAAAAGTGGTATACTCATCTTTGTCAAGTCTGATGATCTCACCATCCTACAAATGTACCTGTGGAAAAGAGGACTCCCAGTAATGTGTATAGTGCATCGTGTAGATATGTACTGCTGTGATATAGTCAAGTAGGGGTTTGTATCCTGCACTTGCTAACTGTGTGTGTGTGTGCTCCACATGTGTGACACTGTTGGTAAAGGTATCATGGGTTTTGCTTTTACTACTGTATGACATATCACAATGACAACAGTATGTGCATTACACATGTCAGGTAGCTGTGTGGCAAATACATGTGCATACATGTGACCTCAATTATTTCATAGGTGGGAACCCTGCTTTCTACATGAACACATCTGTTATCTTTGCCAGAGTGTGCTGCTGCTTTCCAGACCTTAGGTCACATCTGTATGCTTGTGACAAGTCTAGCCACTGCAGCGATCCCTGGCCTACGTCATCCATTTCACATATACTCATTACGGTTTCTATTGAATAGTGTGAGTGAGGGTTTATGCCTGAGGTATATTTGAAACCTGTTCAAAAGCAGCAAAGTCTGTAAAAGATGGCTATTTATTATAGGTGTGCAACAACCTTTGTGGATATGCAAGCAGACCCCTTATTGCTTATGTGATCCACAGAGGGATTTCCAAAACCCTTTGGAAATGTGATTATCAAAGGAGAGATGACTTAACACATGGCTCTATGCATACATCGGTACCTGTTCCACATTTTGGGGGCTACTACCTATGTGGTACTCTGGGGATACTATGTTTTGTAAAAGTGAATGACTATGCTTTATTTGGCTTATAGCTTTACAGCATGGGTTTGACACCAGGTATCTGTCTGTATGATACTCTTTTGGAGGATGTGTGTGTCATCTGGAGAATGCATTATAGCCCACAGTATGCATTGCCAAACGTGGCCAGACATATCCCTACTGTGTTTGCTTGTACCTAAGAAAGCTATATGCCAAACAGGAGTGGTCCCAGGACTTAGTGCAGGTGAATACCACTTGTTACTGGCATAGAATAGTACTTGAAGGCTGCAAATGTCACTGTGTGTCCTACATCTGTGTGTCAGTTGTCAAGCCATCATCTAACAATTGTTTATGGGCAGGCTGTTGAGGATCTATATACTACCAGAATGCAAACCAATGACAGATAGTAACAACAGTATCAATCACAGCACAGTGTCAAACCATGTCATACACACACGTGAACTCAAGTTCAAAATGTGTGTAGTACAATGCATACTGGCCACGATTAGAAACTATGGAATGTTAACACTGTCTAATACAGGGCATGTCACCCTGCCCATGCACCCAATATGCACGTACATGCAGACAGTGCACCTCAACTATGTTCAAAAATGTACACCTGCAAATCTGTGCTGCACACATCCCATACTTACTGTCCACTCTATAACACATGCTGACAAAACTACACACATCAGCCAAGTGGCACATGGACAGACAATACACAGTTGGAATAAACACTGGTGTAAGCAATACTACATTGATAATTATAGCTTTAATGCATCAAGCCTGTTCAGCTACACCTTCAATGATATCATTACACTTTGCTGCTGACAACATGCTACACATTAAAACATTGCTATACTGTAATAAAGTCACCATGTGCATCAGCACCATGTTAGCTTGTTCCTGCATCAATGTTACAGATGACAGGAGGTAGCACAGGTTTCATCATGTGCACAGGGTGTGTTGTTGGTTTGCCAGAGGCCTACATTGAGCCTTACAATCAACATGTGTGTGTGTGAGTGTGTGTGTGAGGGCCAAGAGTACTGTTATGGGCCAATGTGGATGGAATGTGTGCTGGTATGTGTTTGCCCTAGGTGTCTGGTTTGTGTGTGTGTGTCTGCATGCACACAGTTCTGCCATGTGGCTGCCATAAACAGGGATTTGTGGGACAGCTACAGACTGTATCTGGTAGGCTTTATAGATCACCGTCTCTGGCCATGGATACGGGACCTGTGCCTGGCAGGGGTGCTACAGACGGTATCAGGTACTAATCCAGACTGGGTACTATCCTCAGAGGTTGACATATGTCCACTGGATCCATGTCCCTGCTGGGACTGGGCAGAGCCACGTGCATGTGGTCTTCTAGGATGGTCTATGGACAACCTCCCCCAACATTGCTGGGGCTGGTAATGGCACTACGGGAGAGGCTATGACTTGATGGATGTCCATGGCGACTGCCAGCTGATGATGTTGCTGGCATATGTCCACGTCAACGTCTCAACCATCCCACACTGTCCTGACACATGGACATGACATTGTGGAGGACATCTAATGCCTCACCCCAACGTCTATCAATGACCTCAGTGTAATTACGTATGGCACCTGCTAGGTCACAAATACTGTCATTTACAGAGGTGTTATGAGCCGTCTGTGCCCTTAGTCCCTGTCTGGTGTACCACTCCATACGTGTCTGTGCCTCCATGACAGCCTGGAACATGCGTGTGGTTGTAAGAGTTGTGGCACGTCTGCCAGGGGTATGATGACCAGCAGTGCTCTGATGAGAACTCCTGGGCATCTGCCTATGTGGTACCATTCCAGACATTTGGCTATGGCTGCTGTGTCCTGATGCATGTGCCATAGATACCACACTGTCCTGGCCAGTGCTGACTGTACACTGTCCCTCTGCTAAGGGCATTGTTGATGATGGATGTACAGGCAGTATGACTGTGTGCATGGATGGGGTGGAGACTTGTGTACTGTCAATTGGTAGCCCAACAACAGACTCTGACAAACCTGCCTGTGTCTCAACACACCTATCCTCATTATTACTATCTGTGTCAGTGACATCAGGTTCCCTGCTGCACTGAACCAGCCCCACCTCAGCACCTGTAAGAGGAAAACAGGAAACACACTTTAAGACTTGTACATGATATCAGACCACATGCACACATGCACATGCACACATGCACACATGCACACACACAAATACACTCCTCACTAAAGCAGACAGACACACACACACACACACACACACACACACACACACACACACACACACACACACACACACACACACACACACCACCACCAGCAATCTCAGAACATACTCAATAGCAGTTGATGGTGGGGTACAGTATCACAAGCAAAACAATCATATCACACATGTCAGCATGCAGGACATGTGTTGCTCAACAGCATGCAGTGCAAGTGTAGACAGTCCTTGTTACTAACAGTATACATGGCTTTGATGCATGTGTTTTGTTGTTCGGTGATTGGCCTCCCCTGGAACGCAATGCATACATGGACACAACATTGCTGTACAAGCATTCAAAACTCTGTAATGTACTGTGCACCATCACTCACAGGTCTACATACTATGGCTGGATGTGTATCTGTGTCACATAGATATCCAATTCTGATTAGAGCCTCTGTATCGTTAGCAAATAATTGTGGACACAGTTTTAGCTCAAGCATGATGTGTATACACACAAGATCAGTGGTGCATGTATAACTGATTGAATACCATTGGTCCACATACCCAATGTACAGTAGTTACGGTATGTGTAGATCATATTGTGGACATGCCAGTGTCATCCATGACATGGCATGCTAAAACACAACTGCAAATTTAAACATCACACATACCCAATGTGTGTCATATGACCTAGCCACTCAATAGCATCACAAGACATATATGTGTCAGTTGTGCAAATGGTGATTGGAATGCATATTGTTTAGAGGTGCATATGTTTGCACACACACAACATTGAGGTGTATAGCAATGAAAGCTATGTGTGGTACTGTGGTTACAATAACTGGATGGGGTGTAGTACCATAAGCCATCATCATGAAGCATTATGTGGTCACTCAAGGCTACAAATGTGTCCCAAACCAGCACCTATCATGCTGTACCGGAACAGCACTACCATGGCTACATTCACCATTTCACAACCAGTTATTACATGGGTTTGTAAGGAGGCCAATAAGGAGCATTCCCTAACATGAATGTGTTGTGTGTTGCAGAGTGTTTCACTGCCCCATGATAGGCCTTTACCCCTCAGGTATATTATGTGTGCTGTGTGGATGACATTTGAGATACTGGAGTGTGACTTTACAGAGGGTTTGTGAATCCTTCATGTGTAGCATGTTAACATGTTCTGTGTATGTTATGTGCATGTTGTGTATCGACTGCCTATCCAATGGTCACTACAATGTAGCCACATTTGTTTGAGATGGTCTGTGTATTGCATGTGTTTGAGGCAGCTAATCACATTAGTGAGATGTGCGTGGTCTCACAGCAAAGATGCACAGCATGCATTATGGGTAGGTGTGTTACATGTGTACATGGCCTACACCTTAACTATGACATGCACTTTTTATTTGCAATAATAAATGTAGAACACACTCACCAGCATCTGTCCGCTGTCTTGCTGTCACACCAGAGGGACCTACAAAGATATGAGACAGTTTGTCAGTGGCGACAACTGTGGCATTGCTACTGTGGGTTTGCAATCTTACAGTAGAACAACAGTCTACATTCACAGGCCTACAGCTTATGTTCCAAATGATCAGTATTGCACAACAACAGGCTCCACATCTTCTAACTACACACTACACATCTCACATATGCATGATCTACCAATAAAGGTAACAGTAGTCTACAGATATGCCATGTTACCTGCATGCTCCATGTGTTCTTGCTGGGTGGCTCCAACCTCCATCATGGTAAATGCCTGCTGCTGTTGTTGTTGGGCAGGTGCCACTAGGCTCAGGAGCAACTCCTCCACTCTGGTGAAGGGGGGATGGATGTTAACCCCACCACCTGTTGCAAGCTGTTGTCTCCATACATCAGAAGCATGCTGACGGACATGTCTAAGTAGATCACTGCAGTGGTGGCGTACCTACTCATATGTCCGGTTATGCAGGCCTACCTCATTTACCCTCCAGACAACATCTTGCCACATTGCAGTACCCTCCTGCTGGTCTTGGCTGGTTCTGGTGAATAGTAGGCTGTAATGCTGAATCATACAGCTGGTAAGAATCTCATCTTCAGCACTACTGTAGCTAGGATTTCTATGGTGTGCCATGATCCCTGGAAGACATAAAGAAAAAATATGTATGAGCAAGTCATATGGCATACTTAACATTATACAGTACAGATATCACTGAACTGCCATATATAGCAACCTATTAGCTGACTGAGATTAAACACTTTCAATACCACTTATCAGTGCTCACCCCACAACTGCTTGAAAGTGCCTGGCATGCTCTATATAATAAACCATGTTCTGCTCAGCAACAAAATAAATTCACTATATAAGACTATACAACAGTACATGGCACACTGTATGCGACACAATGCACCACCTAGCCACAGAAGGTATAAATCAAGTGAATGCATAAAGAAATATGTCATCCATCGCAATGTTTGTAAGGTCCAGTTACAGTATTACCATTATACCACACAACTTGTTGATGGCAAACCCGTGGCCAAAATATGTGCACAATTGTGAATATAGGTGGCATACTGCTGTAGTAAACTATAAATGTTGCTAGATACGCAGTTATATGTTTTAACACACATATGACAGAGGACATGTTACATGCATACCCACACACACATCAGACATAATTACAAGACACAAAGGTATGGCAACCCAGATAAGCTTTATGTCTGTACCATACAGTACTGTGTGTCAGTACTTACAAAACCTTAAGCTTGAGGAATGTAATCTGTGATGACTACAGGGACCACACAAAACAGTGGCTCCAAGCAATGTGGACATACACCATACTTTGCTGTTTAGGCTCAGAGCTTCAAGTAGTACTACAGTACATACAGGATTTGGATTCAACATCAGTACCAATCAATGAGCATACATGTAGTGCTTTAGCCTCCAATGACACACCCCAGTTAACACCAAGGGACTACATCAGACTGGACCCATAATACCATGACAGAAACAGTTTTCCACTAAGCTATCTCACAAATACACATCTTTGACATATTCACCAACACATTGACCATCAGTATATATGACTCTCTCTCTCTCTCTGTATATATATATATATATATATATATATATATATATATATATATATGTACATACATATACACATCCATTGGTGTATATATACATATACATATAGACACATACACAGTCCACCTTTCATGGTGGGAATATCAATTATACAAAGGATGTGAGGTATACAGTAATGTAATAATATCGCACAGTCTTGTAAGAAATGCATTGAAAGTGTTCACAGCCCAGGTAGCTTTAGCAGGCTTCACTGGCTGCAACATTGCAAACTGAACAAAACACCCACAGTGTTTAACCACCACATGTCATAGCACTGTATGCTGTCTTGTTTGTCACACACTAAAACCTACATACAAATATGCACATAATAACCTTCACCAACATATATATGTCCACCCTTCACAAAGAGTTGCAATATGTCCCTTGCTCTATGCACATATACATATGTTAATATATATGACACATATATATCTCTCTGTATGTGTGTGCCATACACACACACGGTCCACACTGTTGTAAGACCCTGGACCTCACAGCTGAACTGTTGGGCCTTGCTGCAACATGAGCAGGTGTCACATGTGAACACACAATAACATTAGAGGGGGTATATATAGCTCCAAATGCTAGATTAGCATACCAGCCTGGTACAGCAGTTGCCAATGCTAAGCTACACTTTAATAAGACTATCATGCATGTGTTACTCTGTCACACCCATGTTTATATAAATATTTGCGCTAATCCCCCAAACAGCCATTGGCCACACTACTGTACAGAACACAGATAACATGGATAAGATGTTTGACATTTAATACTGAGCTACACATTTCACAGTTATGTCCCACTGCCCACAGGTACACACTGAATTGACCATGGCACTAGTTAAGCAGGACATATGTGCATAGATACATACTGCTGCCACATATGAATGGTTCACATTATGTAGAGTACTCTTCAAAAATATCTACTACATGCCAGTAAATACATATCTGTTACATACCTTTCCTTTGTATGAGTTGGTATTATTTCTTTTTCTTTTTCATTTTGCTTTTTGCTGTCTCTCTCTCTCTGTCTCTCTCTCTGTCAGTCTCTGCAATATAGTGATTGTGTTTATTGGCAGCTATTACAGCCTGCTTTTATAGGTATCTGCACATGTGCATGTGATGGCCTCTGCACCATTTGGTGGCCACCATTTGCTAATTGCATGCAGCCTGCTGTGTGGTAATTGCAGTAATCACTGTCATAGCAACTCAATGCTATAAATTGCTAACTCAGGTAGGCATGGCCCTTTCAGCTTTCCAAGATGGGGATCATGCTTGTTTGCTGTGGACATCGTTGTTTAAGGCAGAAGGTTGGTATAGTTCTTATATCTGAAGCCAGGGGTGTAGCCAGTGATTTAAATGTTGCACTCAGACCTGAATGTTGCTGCTTCCAGTACACACTTGTCAGTGTAGAATTGTACTCACCTCTCAAAATGCTAACCCAAGATACATGGGGAGTATGTACTTTCTTTTCTAATTGTACAATTAACTGCCATACAAAACTAGTTAATTAGATGTATTCCTTTGGCACATGAATTGTTTGTGAACTGCTATACTGTGAATATTAATTTAGTCACTTCTGAACAGTTTGTGCTTTTTCAGTGTTGACATTAGCACAGGCTGCTCAAGAAAACTGGACATATTTCAGTACTGAGTATGCCTACCTACATCCAAGGTAAACCCTGAACACACAGGTATATTCTACATGTGGGTAGGGGTGCAGAAGTACAGAGAGCATTATGTATTACTGTGTGAATTTTATCTTGCTGGACTTAAAGGGTTGCTGTGTACCTATTAGTTTATCAAGGCAAGTAGTCTGTCTGCGTAGCTCCCAACTGTGGACCTATCCACATGGTAGCCAGAGGTTAGCCTATTATTCTTTGTCTATGCACCACACCAGTCTTTTCAGCACTAGAACAATGGCTTTGTTACAGTTGGTTGCTACCAGTACATGGCTACATCCTTTTGTATTTCAGTGTTGTACTCCTACATAAGAGTATGCTTCTGGAACTCCTTCCAAAGCTATTTGCACAGTGTGTAACAGCAGAAAAGCTGATATGCCTGTGTGTTTCTGCCTCTGAAAGGCCTCTCAAACACTCAGGTACATATTTGAACAGACTCAGGGAAGAGTAGGTAAAAGTGAGGTACACCTTTAAAATATTAATGCCATTAAGTTGAGACTTTGAGAGAACCAGAGCATATGGATTTATACACCTTTTCTGAAGTACAAGCAGTGTCTAACTCTTACTTATTGTCATTATTCATTAAGTGTAATTCACCACCTTTCTGGCCAACATCATTACTTTTCAGAAGGATTCAGAGGGACAGAGCTAACATTTGTTTCAAAATTAGGAACATCCCTGAAAATTAGGCACAGTTGGGAGGTATGGCCTCTGCCTTAATCAGATATGCCAGTGTTTGTCCTGCTATGATACTGTGTGGGAGTTATAAACTGCTGCTGTAACATTATTTCCTGCTAGAATGGCTGCTTCTCTTATCACAGTCATGTAATGCAATTTCACAACAACTGCTGGTAAAGATCCACAGAACAAGTTGTGTGTTATGGCATTCCTATTTTTCCTTTGCATTCACTCACTCTGATGCATGATATATTTATTTCAGCACCAACATGTTGTATATCTACTGTGGCTTAGTGGTATTTCATGCAGTGTAGTGTGTACAAGGTCCTGGGTTCGAGACTGACAGAGGTGTTTTATTTTGCTGCTGAGCAGAACAAGGGCCCTCACATACATAGTGACCAAGACACTTTTAAGCAGTTGTAAGCGGGTTTGCGTTGGTTTGCATGATGCTTAGCAATGCTTAGCTAAGGGCAAACAAACGCACACTCATGCAAACCCGCTAACTACTGCTTAAAAGTGCTTACTCCCGCTAACCCCCGCGCTCATTTCTTTGAAAGAAAAGAAAATGGGGAGATAGGAAAGTGGTGAAAAAGGGGCACAAAGAGGGAAAGACAGTAGGGAAAACAGCTCGGGATGTGCAGGACAGGTGTAGGGAAGGTCCATAGCTGCCCATTTCTTTAACAGCAACAGCTGTGCATATGCAATAAATTTGGAAGGAAATATGAAACCTTCCACCCCTGAGAGAGGGGTGAGGACAACAAAGTATGTTGTACTGCCAATTAAATTACATTTTATGTATCCAGCAGACATGTGTGCAAAATGGGCAGCTATGTATGGGGCGTAATTTTTTTTTGGGAGCAGATTGCCCTTTTCTTTTTCAGGTGAGAGTAGAATGTGGGGTAGGGGAAGTAGGTATATTTGGGGAGGTAGGTTGGGGAGGTAAACAGACAAGACAAACAAGATGCATACAGGGGCAGAATATGACACTTGTGGTGGGTGAACACCGTTGATGGGGAAGGATGTTTGGAAATCTCAAGCCCATGAGCCCACTGATGGCAACAGTGGAACTGAGATCCCCACCCATGGGCAGTCACCACTGCACCTTCACAGACCAGAGGGTGGCTGTGCTGGGGGCTGCGTAGGAGGGGCAGGCTCACCCGTGAGTCATGCCACTCATGCCTCAAGCTGGCATAGAGGATCAGCAGCAGAACACTCAATCTCTCTATGCACCACAGCCCGGACCATTCGTAGGGTGATAGGTGGCCCTCCTCTGCCCACGCTTGCATGGGGGGGATGAGCCCCATCCCCTGCAGTGCTTCCACCCGAAGGTGGCACAGGGCCAATGGAGGAGGAGGTCCCAGGCTGGGCACCGGACCTGCTGGTGCCAGGTGCCATCGCCAGCTGAGGTGGAACAGGTGGGTCCGCTGGGACCGGCCTTCCCATACGTTCTATGTTTTGGAGGATTTAATGAAAATATGGGTTAGTAACAGCCAACAGCATTCCCAATTAGTTATAACAGCATGCAGAAGTATTCCCATTAACCCAACACACCAGAGTTCCAACAGTTGAACCGCAAGCATAACACATGCATATATAGAACAACAGTGGACATTACAACAGCATGCAGGTTTAATTGATGGCAACAGGCCACTGATATTGTGGTATTTGAACAGGGCACATGCATCTAAATAAATGCAGATATTTATAAACCAATAGGACATATGTCCCAACAAATGTTTTGAGATTAGACATACCCATTGAGGTGTGGAATTTCATTTTTTATGCACATACAGTAGGGTGGAAAATGATATCGCCATTAACAACTTATATATCCTTCTAGTTTACACTACATTCCTATTAACTGCAGTTATATGCCCCCTACATGTATTATTACACTACCCAATTGTCCTTAAATTGTGAAATGGGTTTTGCTAGATCTTTATATACATGAGCTGTATCTGACATACAAACTGTCCGGGATGCAGATGTTACTGCTACATATTTTGTGAGTTGCTCAGACACAGTACTGCTGAGATGGTACACTGAAAGTTCTACTTTTCTATAATTATCTAGATATGTTCAGGTGAAATTATCAGTTATATGTTAACAGCTCCCTACATTTCTGGCAGCACACTGACATTTCTGGGGAACACAATACCAAGCTACTCATGTGCCAGATTAACCTGTACGTGCTGGGCATGAACCAACAGTTGAGGACTATAAATATGCTTAAAAGCTATTGGCACCCCTTCATACACTTTATATGGGCCTACCCAAGTGTGGGTTAACAGCGCTTAATACAACAGTACTATTTCTATAATGTAAGAGTACAACAACATATCAAAGAAAATGACACAGACACACTCCAGGAATATACCTTTATTAAAGACGTAAAACACTTTTCTAGAGGCTCTCTCATTTATTTTATATAACAGTACATGCAGAATAATTATTAAAGAATTATTATACCTTTATTTATTGGGTTAAAAACTTTTTTGAGGCTCTCTCATTCATTTTATATAACAGTGCATGCCGAATAATTACTAACCTGCCTGGTGGCTCAGCCTTAGCAGCCTATCTGCATAGGCTTGCTGGTTTGCAGCACGGACACCTGCAGCTGTGAAGTAAATGAAATCATATTGAGACATACCTATCTATAGTATAGACTAGAATAGCAATTCTTACATACTTAATTCCATGGCTACTTACTCAGTAGTGGGGCATTTTCCATCACACGGGCCTCCTGGATCCACTGGTCCAGTTGATCCTCCTTGCGTCTCTTCAGGTCTGAGTGGTGGTGTCTGACCTGTTCACCAGTCCGAGGGACACCTGTGGCACTGGTGAGTTCATGAGCTAGATGATTCCAGGCTTCCGCTTTGTATTGGGTGCCCTGGTACTGGCCCCACAGGAGTCTATCCTCATGATTATGGACAAGGAGCCAAACCATTACTTTTGACTCCTCAATGCCCCAATGTTGCGCTTGAAATCGAGAGCCCTCTCTAGCACCGGCCATGCTGCCTGCAGATGGGAGCTACAACCAGTTATGGCAAGTATTCCCACCTATGGAGCTTAAATATGCCTCATTTACCGCACTTATTTGTGATTGGCCAGTTTTGAAAAAACTCAGCTGAAGGCACACCTGCTTAGCAATGGGTAAACTTCCATTGATATGTATGTGTGTGTTGAAAGTGCATGGTTGTAAAATGCTGTCATGGCTTAGTGGTTCAGTACTGTGATTATGGTGCACAGTATCTCGGGTTCGAGCCCTGTCATTGCTTTTTATTTTACTACTGGCCAGACCGGCTAGGAGGTGTGGCTGTGTTTAGCCGACTTTGCTCAACTTTGCCCGACATTGCTCTACGTTGCTCGACATTGCCCGATGTTGCACTGGTTAGCGTGGAGCACACCTCCGTGCAAACATGTTCTGTTTGTGCTAGTTGGCGCAATGCTCAGCTATGCGCAAAACCATTGCACTAGTTAACGCAGTGCTCAGCTACGAGCAGTTACATTTAAATAAGCTTAATACTGGTAAACTTTGCTTAGCAGTGCTTCACATTGCTTAAGATACGTTACTTATGCATCCATCAGTATGCATAACCATTTCACCTTCATATATATATATATATATATATATATATATATATATATATATATATATATATATATATAATTCGTTCACTACTACATATGCCATTTCAATGCTTTTTACAAAAATTTAAATGATAAACGTCAGGAATCATTTTTATATACAGATTTCCAACAGAAAATAGAAAGGGGAGTGGTGGGACTCGAACCGGGAATGCCTCCTCTTTGTGCAAAGGCTCTACTACTACGCTATTGCTATTTTGCTTAATTTGCATATAAGTTTCTTATTATCCTCTTCGGTGCCTAAACTGCTAACTGTAGCTAAGCAATGGGCAAACCTGCGCAAACACATGCAAATATGGGCAGCTATATCAGAAATAATAAAAAAAAAAATTTTTTTTACATTTTATAATTGTATGGGGTTTAGAATGTGGGGGAGTATAGTGCTGGGTATGTAAACATTTGAGCGGACTTGCTCATGTAAGTAGACATTTCCCGAATGTCAGACTTGCAGGGGCGTGGATTTGCAGACTGCTCGGCAGTCCGACACGCCCCCTGCACTCGTGCATGCTCCGTGTTACCCTTAGAGTTGAGGCAGCGCGCCCTCATTAATATGCATGGCGCGCTGCCGTCTTACTCTTAGACTGGCTCTTCCGTGTAAGACTTATCTAGTCTTACACGGAGGATTAGTGAATCCTGGGGATAAACTTTTGTCAAATTGTATAGAATCCATATTTTTACTTTAAAGATGTCTAGAAAAACTTCTAGAAAACACCTCTTTCCACTGATCTCCTAAATACCACATTTTGCAACCTGCCTTTCTATAAGTGTGTTCTTCTGTCCTTTCCAACCCCACCACTTCCTCCGGACTTCTTCTTTACAGTTTCAAACTTATTTTAATCAGATTTCTTCCAAAAATCCCTTCTCCCCCTTCAGCCAATGACTGCAAGCCTGTAGCAGACATTTATTCACTAGTAACATTTTCAGAAAAAAAAAAAACTACCAACAAATTTATGAGCATGTCAATAAATATGATTTACTATCTAATAAACAAAATGACCTTAATACAAATTGCAGAACTTATTTAGCGATGACGTGTATTTTGTATGAAAATGGCTAAGTTACTGGAGCTATGCTTATGGATCTTAAGTGTGCCTTCAAAAGAGTAGGCCATCATGGGCATGCCATCAAACTTGCTAATTGTATTTTCCGATGAAATTATCAACTGGTTCAGAAACGACTTTACAAATAGCACCTTTTCAGTTTTTTTTAATTGTATTTATTTATTTTAAATATTTATAAATTACTTTGGAATTCACATTGCTTACTTGGTAGCTGAAGTTCTTCATGAGTCTGTTCTAGATCCCATTTTCTTCTTCTTATTCGTTAATAATCTACCATTTGGTCTAATACAAGGCCACAGCCTTAAATATATACTTTGCACAGATGATACAATCATTTTATTTTCTAATAAGCTCTAGTGGGAAGATACAAAACTCCTTAAAGGAAACTTAAATAAAGCAGCAACTTGTCTTCAAAGTAACAAACTTTGCATTGAGTTATCTAAAACTAAATGAATGCTACAGTGTATCCCTCAAATCTACACTTTAGTTCTACTTGCTCTGTTAAAGATGCTGTTGTTTACTTACTCCTAAGGGTATATGGGGCAAATATATTTTGGAGTTTGGAATGATCATTGCCTAGATTTGAATTGTCATACTGAGAGGGTAGTTAGCAAGGTTCTGCAACAACAAAGATTGCCTATAAAATGAAATATTGTTGATCCAGATATTAGTTCAAAATCCTTTTCCCCTGATTAGACTATGGCATTTACTCATAGCTGTTATCTCTGCTTAAAATATTCTATTGATTCAAACCATTGAGAACAAAACATTTCAATCCATCACACTATCTAACAACAAGAAATACAACTCTGACTCTATATAAAGAATCAACTGGCTATCTTCAACAGCAAGACCCTTATTCTTACTAAACTGATCAGCTATTAAGCTTCTAAATAATAATTAATGCCTCTCTATGGACAGTTCTTGATATTTCTTGCTCAACAGAGAAGGCATTCTGTTTGTTATGTCTCCCATTTAACCTATTACAAGCAGAAAATATATTTTTACAAAATAATAACTGCCAGCTGGATCTCCTTGCCCAATGAAATAAGAAGCATTATAGGCGAAATTAATTTAATGAAAAAAAAAAATCATACTTCCTAAAGACAGCTATAAGTACACCTACTACATGGATCCAGTATAGTGTTTTTTCTCTGTTTTAAAGGCTACACCTGTACTGGAAATATACCAAGGGAGATAAAGTAAAACGAAATGTAAAGTAAACCGGCACCATGACCCTCAATACTTAAACAGCAGGAAATTTATTAAAGCTCGCAAATTTCCTGCTAAGTAGTGGGTGCTGTGGTGCTGGTTTACTTTACATTTTGTTTTATTTTATCTGATTTCTTAGTACACCAGCCTTATCTACATGATGGAAATATACCAAGGGCACCCATGATTGTGAAAATGTAAGCTGTTATGAGATTAAAGTAACTCAGCTTGTGCAGTATTTCATACAGATATTTAAGAGGAGAAATTCTTCAGGTATATATATATATATATATATATATATATATATATATATATATATATTTAGAGGCAACTACCTATAGGAATGTTTGGGGTTATAAATGAGTAGTAGAGAATCATCAGACAATTTGTGTAGGAGATCATATAGGAATGGGAGCTGGACTAATTGGTTCTCTCTGAGTGTAGCTGATGCATAGAATAGACTACAAATTACATTAAAACAAGTACTAGTTTAGACATTTTTAAGAACAGCTTGGAAGCTTATTATGGCAACAACTGTTTGGGTATATTACCAGGCTATGAGGGCATTAATGCTTATGCCTGAAATAATTGTTTATATATATGTATGTATGTATGTAAATAAGCATGTATGTATGTAAGTATGTATTATGTAAGTATGCATGTATATGCAGAAAAATATAGGAAACATCAGACCACAGCAGATAGTATCAAATAAAACTCCAAAGTTTAATCCACAGTACAAAAATGGTGAGCACTTTCGTAGCCAGAGCTACTTCATCAAACAACACAATAAACTCCACAAGAATTTTTAAAAACAGCAATTTTATCATTTAGGCCTAAAATTTGTATTAAACTGGTTTTGGTTAATAAGCCACTACACAGAGAAAGTCTCTATATATGCATTTTTAAGTATTTTTATTAATTGATTGATCTATTAGTTGATATTATGTCTCTGTCTAGTGCTTTTCCTTTAAATCAGTGGCTATCAGGCTAATTATTTATTGGGAACTAACACTGATAGGCTGTTGCTGTTTTTAAAAATTCTTCTGGAGTTTATTTTGTTGTTTGATGAAGTAGCTCTGGCTACAAAAGCGCTCACCATTTTTGTACTGTGGATTAAACTTTGGAGTTTTATTTGATACTATTTGCTGTAGTCTGGTGTTTCCTATATTTTTCTGCGTATTTTTCTTTTTGTTTGGGAACCCAGTCTGTTCATACCACCTTGTATTTTTTATTTGAAGTATGCATGTATGTATGTATCTATATATGTGTGTTACCAGCCCTTCTATGCAGTACTGTACTGCTCCTTTACAAACAGTACGTAGTAACTTCACTTACTAGTATGTAATCATAATATATACTAGTAGTGGATACCAACATATTTGTTAGTACCAAGTAAATCTAGATTGTTTCCTTAGTCAAATGTATGTCTTTGTGTTTTGTCATGTATTTAGGCTTTATTTATCACTTACGTTATGTATTATGATTTATTTTTCCTCAGTTTTACTTTGGTTTGTCTGTAACTTTGACTCCGGTCAAGACTAAAAAGGGCCCCTGGATCAGCCATCTTACCAGGTTAATAAATGTTGTTGTTTTTCTTTCGGCTTTTCCCAGTTAGGGGTCGCCACAGTGGAACTCCAGTCCGCTAATGATTGGCAGTCGATTTTTATGGTGCCGAGGTGCCAGCCCGACTCCCAACCTTCAACAAAGGCACACCCATTCACTCATGTCTTTCGAACGCCACTCGACCACGGGGAGGATATGCGATTCCACACAGAAAGTGCTCCAGCTGAGAATCGTATGGGAGAACCTCTTGCTGTGAGGCGACAATGCTATCACTGCACCACCGCGGCTTATATACCAGGTTAATAAATGTAAAACAATTAATTAAGTAATTCTCCAACCCTTAATGTTATCCATTTTTATAAGTTCATAGATCTACTAGGCTATTGACCAATAGGGCCTTTATAGGCCTAGCCATAAAACTTAAATGTGGCCCACAAGTTTTATGATTTAGACATTTATATAGGGGGTGACTTTTAGTTATGACATGATTTACTGGCTGCCTCTGTCCATCAGAGACATAACTGCCAGACCAGGGATGAATTTCGGATTTCCCATAGGGATAAAGAGGGACTTTGTTTAACATGGATGGGGAGCCTATTCCAGAGAATGGGAATTTCCCTGAGATACATATCTGTCTCTCCAACATGTCCTATTTATGTCAAAAGCAAAATTTAGGTCTTTGGATCTAGTAGTTTTGATACTGTTTGTCTTGTAGATGTGTAAAATGTTCATCATGGCAGGGTTCAAGGATGTCTTGAACGCTAGGCATAGGTAATCTATCAGTACTCTGTATGAGACTGAGTACAGAGATAGGGCTTTGAGGTGATCCCCATGGGACATTGTGTTTACTCCCTGTATTTTTTTTGTAAGGAACCATTGCGGATGTTTCAGTTGCTGCATGTGCCTGGTGAGGTACATAATAAAGGGGGAATTACACTCTATGATGGGTCTGATGAGGGCTGCGTACAGTGTTATGATGACTCCCCTGAACCTAGATGCCATGCCTTTGCTTATAAGTTGAGCAACATTAAAGGGTTTTCTTTCTACCTTGGACACATGTTAGTCAAATGCTATTTTACTATTTACATGAGTTCCCAGAGACAAAGAGAGCTACAGAGTCAACTCTTAGGGATGTTTTATTGAGGATATAGTTTCCTGGAGTGGCTGACTTCCCAAAAGGTGCTATTGGATTGAGTTTTAAACCGTGGCTTTGGCATCATTCATTTGTCTGTGATAGATCTTTCTGTAGGGTATTTTCATCTTTGGGGGATTCCATGACTGCTCCCAGTTTGCAACGATCTGTGAACTTGGTCAGTCAAAGGTCTTTGACATTGGCTTTGACTCTGAAAAGTAGATGCCAAAGAGGAGTGGGCCCAACACAAATCTTTGAGGGACTCCACTGGTGATGGGCCTCTTTGTGGAGGTGGCCTCACTGATCCTAGCCTCATGGATTGTACCCATGAGCTACCTGGCTATCCAGTGCATTATAAAGGGGTTTACGCCTAGTTCCATGAGTTTGTTAACAATACCTGAGTGGAGCATTGTATCAAACGCCTTAGCCAGATCAAGGTAGGTAATAGGGACTGCTTTACCCTTATCCATTGCCTTAATGACCTTTTCAAAGAGGTTCACAAGGTTCAGTAGGGACGATCTTCCTTTGACAAAGCCACACTGGAATGGATCCAGTGCCTGTACATCTCCTATGGCTTTGCTGATCATTTCCATAGTAATTCTTTTCATGGCTTTGCAAATAAGACTAGTCAGACTAATTGGTCTGTAGTTTCTGTCATCTGTTGATAGTTCTCCCTTATGAAGGAGATGAGCATTTCAGTCCTCCATTCTCCTGGCACAAAGTGTGTTTTGAGACTATAGTTAAACAGTAACTCTAGTGGTCCTGATAAGTCATATTTTAGACTATTCAGGAGGCATCCTGGGATATTAGCAGGGCTCAGTGATGCTGTGTTTTTGGCCTTATCAAGCCTAGCTAGGACATGCTATCTAGTTATAGTTGGAGGGATTATGTCTGAAAATATCTTTGAGGGGGTGGGTGGCTGGCCGTGAGTGAGGGGTAAAGCTGTGTTTGTCAGACAACAGATTTTCTGTATCACCAAGCTCATTGAATGTAGCAATATTAACTCCCAGTGCAGCACCCTGCTATGTGCTGCACTTGAGGTTTCTGACATAGCTGAAGAAGGCCTTATGGTTGTCTTGTGCCTGTGAGGCTATCTTATAGGTTCATAGGTTCATAGGCTGGTACTAGGCTATTGGCCCTAGGGCCTATGCAAGCCTAGCCATAACAATTCCCTGGATATTTCTTCCCACAATATTTACTTCTCTGGACCTCTGTCTAACAGGGCGACTGACATGATCCCCGGGGTGAATTTCCTATCTCCCAACCAGTCATCAAGGTTCCTTTTGAAGAGGGCCAATGAGGCACTCTGCTTGACATGTATGGGCAGTCTATTCCAGAGTATGGGGAGTCTCTGGGTCAGGAACCTATCCCTCCAGCATGTTTTGTTCATTGTGATGACAAGGTTTAGATCCCTTGAGCGTGTGGCTCTGAGGGATTGGGATTTCTTTAAGTGGAGCATGTCCAACAGCTCAGGGTTTGACGTGGCCTTGTATGTTAGCAGAGCTTGCCTCTGAGTAGACGATATGCCACAGAGTATAGCTGGAGTTTTTTTTAGATGGTCAGCATATTGCATCTGCTTTAGGCCTTTGATTCTTTTAGTGCGGTATTTTTGTGGCCTTTCCAGCTGTTGCAGATGTCTTTTGAGGTACATACCAAATGGGGCATTATACTCTATAATGGGTCTAATGAGGGAGGAGTACAGTGGGACAATGACCTCCTTTTTTCTGGATGAAAAGCCCTTAGTGATGAGGTGTGCCACATAGAAGGATTTCCTGACTGTTGTGGCGATGTGGTTATCGAAAGTGAGACCACTGTCCACCTGTGTCCCTAAGTCTCTCATCACACTTTCGATGTTTAGTGTCCTGCCACCTATGTGGTAATTCATGGGTACCTGTTTTTTTCCAAAGGGAATAACTATACATTTCTTTGCATTAAGCTTGAGCCCATTGCTCTGGCACCAGGCATCTATTTCTGTAAGGCCCTTTTTTAGAATATCCACATTATTTGTGGATTCAATAATGGCTCCAAGTTTGCAGTCATCTGCAAACTTTGTTAGCCAGAGTCTCTTAGTATTGGCCTGTACTTCAGAGAAGTAGATGCCAAACAAGAGTGGTCCCAGGACTAAACCCTGAGGTACTGCACTTGTCACTTGTCTGGAGCTGGATTTGGAGTCGGCTACTTTTACAGTCTGGGTTCTGTCAGTAAGCCAGTTGGCAACCAAGTGATGTAGGGATTTATGCCCAGCTTAGTAAGTTTATTTATGATTCCAGAGTGGGGGATGGTGTCGAAGGCCTTGGCGTGGTCCAGATAGGCTGTGTGGACCACCTTACCCTCATCCACAGCTCTGGAGACTGATTCAAAGAAGTCAATCAGATTCAGGAGACAAGATTGGCCCTTCACAAACCCAAACTGGGTGGGGTCCAGTGTTTGAAGGTTGCCAATGTCTTTGTTAATAAGTTCTGTGATAATGCGTTCCATGCCCTTGCAGATCAGGCTTGTCAGACTGATGGGACAGTAGTTCCCGGGATCCAAGGTGGATCCTCCCTTGTGGAGTGGGATAACTGTAGCTGTGCGCCACTCAGTGGGCATGAAGCCTGAGGTGAGGCTATGATTTAACATGACACTTAGGTGAGGTGCCAGTTCATTTTGTAGTTCATGTAGTACACAGCCTGGGATGTCATCTGGTCCCATGGATGCTCTATTCTTAGCTTTGGAGAGTGTGGTTTCTACCTGTGGGGCCGTGATTATCAGAATTTTGCAATCGTTTGGTATTGAGATGGGCTCTTTAGTGGGTGAGAGGGGAGTGAGGCACTAAATCGATCTGCCAGGATACTGGCAATATCCTTGGGATCAGTATATTTAATGCCATTCTGTTGTAGCTCAGAGCAGATCTGAGCATTGCCTTTTAGATTCTTGACATAACTATAGAATGCCTTGTTGTTGTCTTTGGAATCTTTGGCAATTTTATTTTCGTAACTAGCTTTTGAGCATTTTATGAGGGATCTCAGCTTCTTACTGAGGCTGGTGAGGGAGTTTTTTGCATCCTGGGATTTTCCTCTTTTCTGCAACAGTTATTTCCTTCTGTTGTATAGTTTGTTTATAGCAGGGGACCAACAGATTGGCTTCCTTTTTTTGGAGAAGAACATCTTGGTTCTATTTGGGATGGCACGATTCATGCACAAGTGGATGTGCTCGTACAGTGCCTTAGTGTAGAATTCTGCAGTCGAACTTCCAGATCCCATCTGCATGGGTGTTGTGAAGTTTGTCACTTCTGACTTCAGTAGCATGAAGTTGGTTTTGGAGAAGTTTTTTAAGAAGGCTTCCTTACTGGGGGGTGGGGGTGGGATGTAGATGTCAAAGGTGATTTGCTTATGGTCAGACCTGACCAATGAGGGGGTGACCACTGGTGTGGAGCATCTATCTCCCATGTTGGTAATGACCAGGTCTAGGATATTAGAGCCCCTGGTGGGACAATGGATTAGTTGATCCAGGGCGTTGGAATTTATGAATTCCAAGAACCATTGGAAAAGGAGTTGGTAACCGAGTAGTTTTCCCAATTAATGGCAGGGTAGTTGAAATCACCCAGTATTAGGGTGTTTGGTTGTATCTTAATATTTTCCAGTATGTTTAGAAAGGTGTAATGAGAATCTTGGGGCATGGTGGGGGATCTGTAGCAAGCTACAATTTGGATTGCAGTCTTACCTAATGTTAGCTGCACCTGGAGAATTTCAGATGCACTGTGTTGGGCAACTAGCCTGGAGGTGTGAATATCCATGGTGAATATGGACATGCCTCCACCTTTAGTGTTTCAGTTTTGGTTTTGTGGCCGAAAAGTGTGGTAAGAATTGTAGCCTGGTATTGTAGGGGTGCTCTCTGGAGCCTTGAACCAGGTCTCAGTTACTGCACAGATATCGATGTTCTCCATTTTTAGGAGTGCCTCGAGAGAGTGCATTTTGAGGTTTAGACTTCTAGCATTGAGTAGCACTACCTTCAGATTTTGCATGCTTGTATCTGTTACGGTGGTGGTTTTATCCATTGAACCTTGCCTAAAAAAGGCACTATAGGGGTGGCAAGAGCTTTAGCCAGTAACCTGAATCCCAGGGGTGACAGGTGCAAACCATCTCTGGCAAAGCATCATGGTTTGTCGATCATGCCTTCCCAGGCAGACAAATACTGGATCCCCTTTGAATGACATCAGAAGCTTAGCCAATTGTTGAAGTCAATCATTTTGTCCTTATACTGTGGTACCATTCCGAGTGAAGGCAGGATGCTACTCTGGGCTAGGGTCATACCTGCCTGGGTCACATGATCCAAGAGCTCTTCCATGTCCCTTTTCATGTAGTCCAGGGGGGTACGTCTCAAGTCATTCACTCCAGCATGGACAATGACAGAGTCGTATTTGTACTTGTTGTGGAGTGACTTGAGTGCATGCGTTATGTGGCGGATCCTGGCACCCGACAGGCAGCTGACTGTAATTTTCTCCTTGTTCAGCCTGGTGAGTGGGACATCAGTGTGCCTGACTATAGAGTCACCTATGACTAAAGTGTTGGGTACATTGTCTTGCCTTAGGGGCTGTTGTTAGGTAGCACACTGGTGTTGTGAGCTATGTATCACTTTGGTTGTGACTGGTATTTGTTTGCATTTCAGCTTCGGAGGTCCTTGTTGCTTGGGCAGGTTAATGTTAAGTGCCTCCGCATATGCGGGTTTAGTGTTGCTATGTGTGGGTGTTGATGGTGTGGGTTTTGAAGGGCTATGAGTTGCTTGAGGTGTAATGCAGGTGTTAACCTTCTCCTCTTGACTGTCAGCACAGTCTTGGCCGGAGAGAGCTTTGCTTCCAGTTTGGCTATGTAAGTGCATCTCTCGCAGGTTGTATTATTGGGTGGTAGGAGGAGAGGATTGTCTGTGTACATGAGGCAGTTGCCACACTGCCCCAGTATGCCCAGATTCACCAGGTGGACAGGGGAAATCACCGGAAGCTGACCCTTGGACATGCCTGTTTAGGTGCTTTTTTGTAAAGTTTAAGAGCTGTTTTCCCTTACCTTTGCAAGGTACTTTGCAATTATAGGCTGTTTAGTGCCTATGATTAATTTCTCCTTACTGACAAGGAGAGCTGAGTGCTTGAATCAGTTTCAGGCTTCCTAGTGCTTTCCAGCAGGTTCTAGAGCAAGTGCTAGTCACAGGGGTTCAGATTTTAGTGCTACTACTGAGAAACCAGCTAGTTCTAAGGGAAAATTTGAAGAGCAGACTTTCTGGCACCTGGAATAGTTTAACTGTAGCCTTGTAGTGCTGCACAATGTGAAAAATGTGCAAACACACGTTTGTGTAACCAGAAGTTGGCTTTATTTAACTATTTGCCCTCTTAGTTGCCCATCTAGTTTGATGAGAGAGTTCTTATTTTTATGAGAATTACACTTCCTGACTTTTGCCATGATTTTTTTCCTCCTTTTATTGTATATCCTTTTTAATTTGGGATACCAGTTGGGTGATTTGTTTCTCGTGCTAGTCCTGGGCTTACTTCTGGTAGGTACAGCAGCCTGTATGCAGTCATTGACATGGTTGTACAGAGTTTCTGTTTAGGCTCCTGGCATTGAGTAGTAACGCCTTGAGGTTCAGTTGAGTTGATTTTGCTATGTTGGTAAGTTTGTCAATTTGCAATGCCTAAAAAAGGCACTATGCGGGGTTAGATAAAGTTTTAGCCAGAATTCAAAAGCCTAGAAGTGAAAGGTGCAGACTATCCTTGGCAAAGCAATGTGGTCTGTTAACCATGTCTACCCAAGCTGACAAATATTGGATCCCCTTAGAATGATACTAGAAACTTAGCCAATTGTTAACATCAGTCATCTTTTGTTCATACTGCGGCATCATCCTCAGTGAAGGTAATATGCTGCTCAGTACTAGGCTCATACCAGCCTGAAGCTCATAGTCTACATATTGTGACCTCATCTGGTTATGACCAATGATTTTTCTACTCTTGTGCAATGCTTTACTATTACAGATGTTTAACTTCCTTAACCACACAGGTAAAGTATAATGGAAGCTCATCTTTTGTCTACCTGGATCGGATTTCTTTCCTGTATGTAAATGCTGACCTTTATTTTCATGTTTGGGCACTGTCATATAAAGCCCTGTAAATAATGTTTTGCAGGCATCATCAGCTCTTTACAGAGGTTGAATTTATATTTAGCTTTACAGCAATAGCATTTTCAGTTTGCTCCAACTTGTTATAAGCTGTGGCAATAGCCCAATGTCTGGAAACAAACAAAACAATCCTTGGTGGGATTCTTTCTTGTGCAATTATCTTGAAAGTTCTCAGTCACATGTTAGTACATCATTAACAAAATGCTACAGTTAAGAAAAGAAACAATCATTATTTTTGTTTCTAAAATTTTTTTTTCGTGATACTTCATGGTCACTGAATATCTTTTACTAGTATTGTTACTATGAACAAGTTAGAGTACATAAGTTTTCCACATTTCTTTGCAGATTAATTGTACAGGATAGAGCTGTCTCTGTTTTCTTCCTGTGAGTTTTCTATATCTCCTTGTTGTTTGAAATGTGCATCACACAACAGTCCTAATGCAATAAAACCGATTGAGTCTTGTAGTTACTTACAGTTACTTAACAAGTAAATGCACATTTATTCCATCTTTCTGTTCTGATTTAAGAAACTTTTTGCTATATAATACATACTTCGGTTAAAGTATGCCATGGAATCATGTGGATGAAATAAAGGTGGTTTAAATGAAAAAATAGTAGTGTATCCCTAACAGTACTGCCATGAGCAGTAGTTTATTTTATTTATTTTATAACCTGGCAAGTGAGCTAGTTTAAAGCCCCTTTAAAACCATAACTTGGACCAAGGGTTAAGATAATTACAGTAAGAAACAACTGACTTCATTCCAATGTCCAGATAAATAATTACAATATCACTATATAGCACATATTCCAGTGTTGGTACATAGTTTTTGTTTATCTTCTTCATCCTGTCGCAACTATTAAGCTCCCCTTACCTATTTGTCTATTATGTCCCTCATCCCCCAAATCTTAAAGATGCCAGAAGAGTGGGGCAAAACATATCCAGTGGAAGTTAGGCTTTATATTCATCAAATTTCCTCTTCAGTGATTGATAGATATACCTCTAATGTACACACACACATGTACACACACACACACACGCACACACACACACACGCACACACACGCACACACGCACACACACACACACACACACACACACACACACACACACACACACACACACACACACACACACACACACACACACAAACCAAATCCCCTTGAAGCACTGCACACTGCTTATCCAGCTGAATCATTCATCTTTGGTCCACCTTATTGCTTGCAATGTTATCTTGCCACCTCCAGATGTCAGCTGCTCAGATCAAACTGCCTCACTCCTCCCAGGCTCAGCAAGGTGAACTCTACAGGTTAGTCTCACTCCTACACCCCTAGATGAGCCAGGTGGGTCCTTCAGCACCTGAACCTGTCTGGGTCATAGTCAGGGTACCATCCCTTTAAACCATGGAACTAGAATAGTGTTAATATATACCTGATCAGATTTGGAGAGTCATACAGAGAAACTTTGCTAGAGAAAGGAATACTTCATAAGACAAATAAATGGATAAACTAAAGAATCTATAATTAAAGAGGTAGGAAAATGCACACTATTATTCATGTACACCTTCTGACAATGTGTGTAGCTGAATGAGGCTCAAACAAAAGGGAAAATACTTTTTAAGTAAAACACAGAAATAGAAAGAACATAAGCATTAGAACATATGTACCAAATAAGTAAGGGTAGAACTGATGACTGCGGGTAATGGCCACTGTTACAAGTAGAGATCTCAACACATACAGAAAAAAAAGAGACAGGAGCACAATGCACATTTGTTTAAGAGGGTATTTAAGTAGGATCCATTACCACACACAGTGAGGTTCTACCTACCTTGTTAGATAATTAAGTGAGAACACCAGCCAGCGGCTGTATATATTTATAGGTAACAACTGCTATTAGTACATATAATGATTTATATGCATACGTTGAATGTTTTATCTAGCTGCATGGCTACTTTTGATGCTATGATTATGCACCTGGAAAAGACTACTGCGTAATGAGTGTAGAAATAACCGCTATGCAAAATAAATTTCACTTTTTCCAATGTATGATTGACCAAAACTATGTATGGCAATGTTTTCAAACTGCAACTATATTATAGACAAAGGGATCAGTATCTAACTCCCTTTACTGTTATCTTACTTGGCATATCTAGTCATTTAACATTCCAAATGAAAACTGCAATATATAGAAAGGCTTTCCTAAGTTTAGTGTCAGCAAAATGTTCAGCAGATGGAAAGTATGCAGTCCGTCCTTGAGTGGTTAAACGCAGAAGTACCAGGTGCTGCCTGCTAACATCTCATTTCTGTACTCTGATGATATCATGCACTATTCTCGTTGGCCCTACATCAGAGATTTAATTCAAACTCCTTACAGAACCTCATTGCATTTTTCAATCCTAGTCTCATTGCTTTGGTTTTAGACTCAACTGCTAAAAAAAGAAATACCTTGCAGATAAACATATTTTATTGCTCTGAAACAAACTCCCTTTCAATAACCACTTCACTTTCAGCACTTCAGTCATGCTAAGCTGTGTTTGCCCATAAATTATGTGTTGCACTATTTCAACTGCTTTGGATTTTTAAATAATTCAGAATCAAGGTTATCATCTATGTTTTATTTCATCTGCAGTATTTTATGCCAATATGCTGCTCAGCTGTAATAATTAACTCCGCTGTTATTAACTCAATAAATAGTGGAAAGGTATTACCAGACAATACCTTAATTTTCATTGTTTTATCTCCTGATGTATGTGTTGCTTTCAGTAGAGAGTTGGTACACTGCATGCCAAAGGATACACAGTAAAGAAGAAAATGACCCTTTTTTGTAGTCGATTCCTTATGCCTCAGTGTACACCAAAATGTATCACATAAATAATTACATGAAGGAAACAAGCCTTTTAACATTTCATCAGAAAAGTACATGTGACACAGTGAACAATAACTGGGCAAAATGTATGACTCATTATCAGACTTGAAAATGGAATCAGAAAACACTGTAGAATCAAGTGTAATAATGTGTTTATCATACTGATCACTGCTGCAGTAGCCTTAGTTATATGGGTCATGTTCTTCCAAATATAAAACAGCCTGCCAGTTTCCAACACTTCAGGACACCTTCCACATACCTAAACCATTACACAGCTTGAGCTGTGCTGTTGAAAAGACATGTTTGGGGATCAAGACCTTCAGAGCTTTCTGGTTGCTGAAAAGAGCACTTCTATGCAGGCTTTCAAGGATCAACAGTTGGCTTGTGCTATTCCATTGCTGGACAGATAAGTTTCCTTTGAGGAAAAATACTAATGCATTTAATACTTTTGTTTAAATATATTGTTCTGGTTAATAAAGTTGTTCTTAATATAAGACTTTGTGTTTTAATGAGACTTAACTGTACTTATAAATGGGAGTGCACTTTTTCCTGCCAGTTTAAAATATATTAAAAACCTTTTTAAATATTTTTTCTCTGAGAAATTATGTTTATTTACCTTTTGAGTTGGCAAAGTGTACTAAAGTGCTTTTTGCTGTGTTTTTACTGTGAAAAAGTAACTTTTTGGAACTCTGACTTTTTACTATCTTGTGCTGCTTAGTTTTCCTGGAAAAGAATCACCATTTTCAATTTAACCATGGAACAAACTGCTTCTGTCATGGTCAGTCCTTCTTCCAGCCATAAAAAGAAAATGTTAAGCAAATAGGCTTTGCCACCACAGCAGGCTAATGATTTGTCTTAGCCACAGCTGGGTGATTCTGCTGTGTCCAAAACTAGTTCCTCAGACCACTCAACTTTTTCCTCAGATTCCTCTAGTGCAGCACCTACAGCCACTACAGAATGGGAGATAGCCATATTCTCTGCAGCTGTTGGGGTCCCCTCAGTGGGCAAGGGAGAGCCACCCTTGTTGTCCTGGGTGAAAATGCAACAAAGACTTCCCTGTTTAGTCATAATGTTGTGCCCATCCCTGGGGAAGCTGCTGCTGTCATTAATAAATCTGTTTCTACCCAATCAAAAAGAAACAGAAAACCCTGTCTGCTTCTGCTCAAATTTCCCAGAACAGGAGTAGTTTAATAAGTTTGGCTCCTGGGCAAATCCAGGCACCTTATAAGATGGTTTCTGGTAAAAGAAAAGGGGATTCCTCTTTTCCAGAGGAAATTCAAGATTCTGAATCTGGACAGGAAAATGAAGGGGCAGAGCAGGTTTTTCTCCTCAGATCTTTGATTCAGGCTCAGAGGAGAGCTTGGTATCTGATTCTCCCTGTGAGGGATTTTCTTTGAGACTATTTCCAGAATGTGCCTATGTTTTCAGTAGGAGAACACTGAGGTTTTTCAGCCCCTCAGAAAATACTATAGCTGTTACAAATGTACATTCCATAACTTACTCTCACCCCTCTTGTGCTGTCAGAATTGGAGGATTTGTGTGTAACTGCTTGCAGTTTCCTTGATAATCAGATTACTGCCTGTAAAAAGGCAGATAGATTGTATAAGGTTCCTCAGTCTTTCAAATGTTTATACAATCATCCCAAACATGGCCCAGCAGCTATAGCTTTAGTTATTCTGACTGCTAATAAACATTGTTAATTCCAATTTCTACCTTTCTGACAAGGACAGTAAAATAACTGATACATATGGGAATCCCAAAGTGTACTCTTCTAGAACTTTGATTTTTCAGAATTTTGAACTGGCAGGATAATATGCTAAAGTTTATTTTGACTAATTGTGAAATTATGAATGTTTTGTCTGCAGTTCCTTCTTGTGAGGAAAAATCTACTTTGTGTAGTCTAGTTTTTTCCATTTCACAGTCACAACTCACTGGTAAAAAGTTTGTTTATGATTCTGTAAATAATTCTTCCAGGGCTATGGCCATTGGTACTGTATTGAGAAGGTTTGCCTAGCTACATTCTCAGAACCTCCCAGAAGATGTAAAAAATGAGATTTTCAATTCTCCTTTAGTTAAAGAGTTAGTTTTCTGGACCTCCTGCTGTAGAGGGTATCAAAAATGTGATGGCAGGGGTAAACTGATTCAAGGAATCTGGCAGATTTTTCAGCCCTCCTTTTCCAAAGTTTATAAGGGATTCTCTGCCCCCTCATCCAATTTTGGCAAGAAACAAAATAAACAGATTCAGCAAAATACTGGTAATCAGATGTTTAAAAAACAGCGGAAGGGGAAACCAGAAAGAAGGCAGGATCCCTTCCCCCAAACAACAGTCAGACAAGTCTGAATGACTATTTAAGGGACCATGCCCATCTCCTCTCCGCATAGCAGACCATTTCCCTTCAAGAAAGTCTAACTGTTCATTTATCTATTTAGCAACAGATAGTTTCAGACAAATGGGTTCTGAAGATTATTCATAAAGGTTACACATGGCAATGTGAGGAAATTCCAGTGGGAGTAATTTCTCATCCACCAGCACAAACTCTTCTGTTTCACTCGTGTTGTCTCAGGTAGTAATAGTGTCAGTTTGTCCTTCCCAGTTTGGGAAAGGGTTTTACTCAAGGATGTTTATGATGCCAAAGAAAAAATACCTGGAGACCAGTTCTGGAATTTTCTTTTTTAAACCAGTTTGTGGTAGTGCCCAAGTTCAAAATGCTGCCACTTCACAGCATGTTAGTCTTCTTCCTCATTTAAGCATTCTAGTAACATTACATTTAAAAGATGCATCCAGACTTCAGGCATTTCTTAAGATTGTGTGTGTCTAGATCACATTATCAGTCATCTGTCTTATCCTTTGGTCTATCCACTGCACAAACAGTGTTCACAAAGTGTCTAGCTCCAGTTATAGATCATTGCATGCTACAGGGTATCCACATTTTTCCATATTTAAATGACTTGCTTATCTTTGCCGAATCTTTTTTAGAGTGTCAGGACTCTCTCTCTCTCTCTTTCTCTTGGGTGAGAAAATCTTTTACACAAGCTGGGATTCCAAGACAAAATTCAAAAGTCTTTTTAACCCCAACTCACAGGATTGTGTACTTGGGATGTCTGCTAACATCTCAGTTTAAAGAGTTTTTCTTCCACAGGAAAAAAATAGATCTATATTTAAATCTATTTCAAGGGTTTTTCATTCAGACTTGGGTCTTTGCAAGGCAATACCTAAGTTTTCTGGGTCTCATGGCATCTATGATTCTCACAATACCCATGGTGGGACTCCACATGAGAAAGAATGGTAATTGAAGTCTCACAGGTCCACACACCAACACCCATTATGCTTTCAAATTCCAGGTCTGGGATTTGTCAGAAGACAAATCAGTTGGTGAAGACATCAAATATCCCTAAATCAAGGACTCTACTTCTTCCACCTGCTCCAAAGCAGTTAGTCATCACAGATACCTTGAACCTTTCTTCAGGAGCAGTGCCAAGAGGGATAACAGTGAAGAGTGTTTGGGACCGCCAGGACAGATGCAAACACTAAACATCAAGGAGATGCTCGCTATGATCAAGGTACTTACCAAATATCAAGGAGATGCTCGCTATGATCAAGGTACTCAACTCTCTGAATCATTTTGGTCCACTGGACCTGTTCAAATTGTTACAGACAATACCACAGTCATGTGGTACATCTACATGCAAGGAGTAACAAGTTCTTACCCCTTCTACAGATTAGCCATGCTAGCTTGGGCTATAGTTTCACAGCCCAATCTCACTCTACAGGCATCCTACATCCTGTCAGAACAAAACTGTGGCAAATGAGGTGAGAAAGACAAAGGGAAACCATCATGAATGGAAACTAGATCAGGGAGTCTTCCAAGACATGACCCATCTGTGAGGAGTTCATCAAGCAGATCTCTTTGCATCCTCTCTGAAGAATCACCTGGGAAAATTCTGTTCCAGAACATCAGACAGGAAGGCCTGGAAGACACATGCCTTTCCTATCCTTGGACAGAGATGTTCTGGTATGCTTTTCTACCCTTTCTACTAATATCCGTGTTACATCTGAGGATTCAGAAGGAACCCCCCCCCCCCCCGGGGTCACTGTGGTGACTTCCTTCTGGCCCAGACAACAGTAGTTCTTTCTTCTTTTGGAAATGGCCAGGGGCAGAGCCAACAATCTTCCTCCCAGAATGGATTGATTGACATGAGAACAGGGGTGTTTGATACACCCAACCCCAATCAAATTCAGCTGGGTAGGGTTTTATTTCCATTTAGGCGCCTGTCTACTGAAGACATCCTCAGCAACAGGTACTAATGGAGGTAAGAAAGCCTGCTACTTGAAAATCTTATATTAGCAAATGAAAAAGGCATTCTACTTGGTGCTAACAACATAATCATCACCAAATCAAGTCTAGTGTTTCTTGGTTTTACAATATTTGTGTGAGTTACTATCCTTTGGCCTTTCTTATTCCTCCATCAAGTTTCATGTATAGGCCATTTCAAAGTGTCTGCCTATAGATTCTCCTGTTTCAATGCAATCTCATGTCAAAATGTTTTTGTAAGGGGTTTTGCATAAGGGACCTCTAAGAAAACTGATGACTCACTTGAATCTTAATTTTATGTTAGAGAAGTTAACACTTGCTCCATTTGCATCAGGTTATCTGGCTGACTTAAGTTTCTTAACATGGAAAACAGTTTTACTGATTGTTCTGATCTCTATAAGAAGAATATCTGAGTTGAAAGCTGTTATGGTGAGTCAACCCTATCTCATTTTACACAGAGATATGGTTTCTTTGAGAACCAGTACTTATTTTATGTCTAAGGTGGTATCAAAGTTTACTTTAAGACAAAAGATCCCTCAACCTATTTTCTTTCCTGAACCAAAAAAATAAGGAGAAAGAATGCTTCATACCTTGCATGTCCACAGACAACTCAGGTGCTATCTTGACAGAACAAAATCTTTCATATATTCATATCAGTCATTCATTTCTTGTGAAGGTCAGGGTTAACCTGTATCAAAACAGACTATTTCCAAATGGTTAGCTATTACTTTTTGTTATTCTCACCTAAACAAAGCTATTCCATGTAGGGCCAGGGCCCACTCACCCAGGGCCTTGTTTTTTTTTCTATGACTTTTTGGAAAGGGTTAGATTCAAGAAGTATTCTAGAAGTTGAAATTTGGTCCTCTGTATTGGACCTATGAACATGCTTTTACAAAGCACTATAAGCTTGATTCATTCTCTTGGCCCAGATCAAGCTTTGCTATAACCATTTTCCAGGGCTTCCTGGACTCTTCTCCTTTCACCTCCCAAGTGTTGTTAGCTAAGGTAATCTACCCATATAGCTAAGACTACTGCAACAATGATCAATATAATAAACAAAATACAGCTGTGTAAGTAAACATACCATAACAGTAGATGTTTGAATGATCAGTGCTGCAGTATGTTTTAATTATGTTGGGGTTTGTGTATATGTATATGTGTATATATATTTATATATATATATATATATATATATATATATATATATATATATATGTATATATATATATATATATATATATATATATGTGTGTGTGTGTGTGTGTGTATATGTGTATATATATATATATATATATATATATATATATATATATATATATATACGTGTGTGTGTGTGTGTGTGTGTGTGTCTGTATATATATATATATATATCTATATATATATATACACACACATATATATATATATATATATATATATATATATATATATATTTTTTTTTTTTTTTCTCCTAGTTATGCCCTCTCAGGTCTCAGCCTCTCTCTCTCTCTCTCTCTCTCTCTCTCTCAGTAGACAGGAAAGCTCTGAATTGCTTGTCGCACAAACCTTTGTTTTACGCAACTCAGCTTAAGCTGCCTAATGGGTTGAGCATGTGGAAGGTGTCCTGAAGCTTTGGAAGCTGGCTGCCTGTTATATCCTTGGCAGAATATAACCCATATAGCTTGGACTACTGCAGGAATGACCATTTGAACATCTACTGTTATGGTAAGTTTACTTACATAACCATAATTTATGTATCTCATGCTACAACATAGATATAGCATTATAGGTTTTGTCCTCACTCTCTTTTATTACAGTTAGAACTGTTTATTGGTACTTTAATAAGTAAATCATTGAACAAAAACTGCTTCAAAATTATTTATCTTCAACAGTATAGGTTTTAGAATTTGTACATCCGTTATTTAAAATAACAGAAAGCTCCTTCACGCAACCTACCGAATGTGAGTTTTTATGACCACCTGTATGAAGTTTAAAGCTCAATGGTTGAGAGTGCACTGCTGACAATGTACATAAAAGACACTTTATAAAGCAGATCTTCTCTAGATCTCAGAATTATGCTCGAACTAACGATTCACTGTGACTTAAAAAATGTAGTGACCATGGCAGGTCATTTCAGAAGGCTTTCTCTTAAATCTTGATTCCTTAGTATGATGCAAGAATAAGTGATAACTACAGCTGAATTCTTCTCCCTAATAGATATAGATGGAAATGGTATCACTAAATGAGCATATTGTCAATCAAGATGCAAGAAGCAGATACAAAATGACAGTATTTTAGGGCCTGTGAGAAAATCAGGTTTGCTATCTTATGTGCAGATCATATTCAGAAAGCATTTTGGTTAATTAGTGTCTATGTTCTCTGAGTCTCCATTATGTACTGCCTCCAGGAGTTTGCTAAAGGATGGTAAGTTTATCTTGGGATGCATATATCAAGCAAATTAGTAAATTCTTATGTATTGTTACTGTCAATATAATAAAACAGAGCAGTAACAGCTCTAACGTTTATTCCATACTAAGGGAGATTTATACACAGAACATAAACATTTTTCTGAAGGAAAAAAATTGCACCTGACTCTCCATCAATGTCAATTCAAAGTGACAAAACACAAGGAAGTTATTAAGGGCTGTTAACCTGGACATAGGTTCATAGGTTCATAGGTTCATACTAGGCTATCTGCCCGAGGGCATTTACAAGCCTAGCCCATCGTTTTGTGGCTTACGCCACCCCTTTAGTATGGGGAACTATACCCATTATTTTGCTGTGCCTCTGTCGAGCAGTGACACTGAGGTAATCCCTGGGGTATATCTGCGATCTCCCATCCATTGGTCAAGATTTCTCTTGAACAAGGCCAGCGAGGTGCTCTGCCTCACATGTACCGGGATTTTGTTCCACAGCATAGGAGTCTTTGGGTGATGAATCTATCCCTCCAGCACGTCCTATTAATAGCCGTGTCGAGGTTTAAGTCTCCCGCCCTTGTGGCTCTGATGGATCGAGATTTTTTGAGGTGAAGCATATTCATCAAATCTGGGTTTGACATGGCCTTGTATGTTAGGCAAAGGTCACCTCTGAGCAAGCGGTGGCGACTGAATAGAGCTGGAGTTCTTTCAGTCGGGCAGCATAGGACATATTTTTGAGACCCTTTATCCTTTTGGTGGGGAACTTTTGTTGCCTCTCCAGCTGCTGCAAGTGTCGGGTCAGATACATTCCGAATGGGGCATTGTACTCAATCATTGGTCTGATGAGTGATGAGTAAAGGGAGACTATGACGTCCCTTGATCTAGATGAGAATCCCTTCATGATAAGGTGGGCAATGTAGAAGGTCTTCCTAACTACTTTAGCTACATGGGTGTCGAATGACAGACTACTATCAACCTGGGTCCCCAGGTCCCTGATAACTTCTTCTGTGCTCAGTGGATTGCCACCTATTTGGTAGCTAGGGGTAACCTTGTTTTTCCCGAAGGGTATGACTATGCATTTTTGGCATTTAACTTTAGGCCGTGGCTCTGGCACCAGTTATCCGCTTCTGTGAGACCCTTCTGAAGGATATCTGTGTCAGATGTGTTTTCTACTATGGCCCAGTTTGCAGTCATCTGCAAACTTTGTCAGCCATAACCCTCCTGTGTTTGCTTTTACTGGAAAAGTAGATGCCAAACAAGAGTGGGCCCAGGACTGAGCCCTGTGGGACACCACTTGTGACAGGCTTTGAGTCTGACATGGCGCCAGCAACTCTGACCCTGTGGGTTCTGTCACTCAGCCAGTTTGCAACCCATCTTGTGATGTATGGGTTAACATTTAAGCTGATGAGTTTTTCAATGATACCTGAGTGGGGTATTGTATCAAGGCCTTAGCCAGATCGAGGTAGGCTGTATGGACTGCCTTTCCTCATCAATGGCTCTGGTGACTGTTTCGAAAAAGTCAACCAAGTTTAAAAGGCATGATCTGCCTTTGACAAAGCCAAACTGGGTTGGATCCAAAGTCTGCAAATTCCCTATGTCTTTATTTATGAGGTCCATTATGATCTTCTCCATGGCTTTGCAGATAAGGCTTGTCAAGCTAATGGGCCGGTAATTTCCAGGGTCGGTGGAGGCACCGCCTTTGTGAAGTGGGACCACAGTTGCAGTGCGCCACTCCTGGGCAATGTATCCAGAGGTAAGACTTTGATTAAACAGCTGTCCTAGCTGTGGGTTTAATTCCTCATTGAGTTCGTGGAGCACACAGCCGGGGACACCATCAGGTCCCATGGATGCTGTGTTTTTTGCTTTGGAGAGAGCAGTTCTCACTTGGGCGCTGGAGATGTTTGGGGGGCTGAAATCGTTTGGTATAGATATGTTTCTCATCTGGTGATGGAAAAATGATTTTCAAATTTATAATGGATGGAGCTACTAAAACAGAGGTGTGCTGCTGTTTTCCCAAAATTAAAGTAATCCTGGGTTTCTTAGTTTGCCTATAAACAGCAAAAATAATATATCCAAGAGCTGTGGATGGTGTTCAAGATTCTTACTACTTATATGGCATCATGTAGATTTAAAAACTATAACTTACTTTATCCCAGTACTTCTTATAGTATGCAACAGTGAGTACCGCACCTCATTGGTTTAATCTTCAAAGTTTGCATATAAGAAAACATTTGGAAGTTGGTGATGTCTTATGACTTCAAAGTTTGCATTGCCATATATGTTGCACAATGTTTTGAGTTTGTACAAATCAGAAAGAGAGAAAAGGTGTTTCATGTTTTTTAAAAGTTTTCTCCATCTCAGAGTTTCTATGACCTCATAGGTACTATACAACCATTTTTAGATGATAGTTTTTGCTTAATTTTTGACATTAAATTTACAATGTTTTGCACTCAGCTAAGGGAGACATGATGTTTAATTACAGACTGTGCAGCAAAGGGACTTGCTTAGAATTCAGCATCCAGATGTAGGTATCATAGCTGAAAAACACAAACACAGCTGGAGGAAGAGGGGAGTACAATAACAGACTGACATATAAATACGCACAAAGAAGCTTAACAGCAAGGCAACCAGATGGCACAGTAATGCAGGGCTTAAGTACTTTAGCTACAGGCAAAGTCAAAGAAGGTTTACATATGTTTTGGAAAATACTCTGTGAAAATGATATGTACTCGAAATAAGCAAATGTTTCAGATCACATCATCTTAATATGAACTCCAGACCTTATAATTGTTTTCTTTGAAATTCTTACCTTTTGTACGCACAGTTTCCATGGGCAACACATGAAAGGCATTTTTGATTTCCCCTCCACCTTCCTCCTGGCACTAAATGTCAAGCAATCTACCACATAACCGAGTTTCTTTGCAAATGAAGCAAGCATTCTTTGTGTTCAAAGGTAAATTAAAACAGTGTTCATGATTTTAATGATTTCTCTAAGCCAGATGAGTCAGTGTTAAGTTTTCCATTAAGAATTACTTTTTGCTCTATGGACAGCACATTTTTAATGTTTTGTTCTTATAAAGCTGGATTTTATACCATTTAGGCATAAGCTTAGCTCAACAACCTGAGTTTCATAAATTAAAAAACTTTGCCCAATTCCACTTAAAACACCTTGCAACAATACATTGTTCAAAAAAGGCTGAATCAAGTATTATTTGGCTGTAAGTACAGTATGTTGGTGGCTCAAGTTTCTCTACATCCTATATACACTTACGCCGGTTTTGCTGAGAACGGATATACTTAAAGGACCAGTTGTTTGATTTTTTTTTTCACTTGTATAATAAGTTTTTTATGGAATTTGTGAGTACTTTCGTCTTTCTTAGTGACTGACTAAAGTTTAAATGTATAATTTTAATTTGCATGGGCTTTCGGCAAACTACTGTTAGAGACAATTATGAGGCATTTTACCAGCATTAATCTAGACTCTCCAACAAGGACACAGCCTTGACATCCGGAAAACATAATTTAGGTAGATGTTTGGTTTGTTATTTACTTCTTGTGCTTCAGCTGATCTTTCACTAGACACTTATCATATTTTAGTGTTCTCCTCTGAAATACTGGCAGAGAAAACTAAATTATGGGTTGTATATTTGTAAAAAGTGATACAATTTGTTTTGCCTGCCATTCTCAGTTATCATGTAGTGTGGCTATACATTTTTTAAAGTAAAACTATCCTACAGAGCAAGATCATGTAGCACTCATGCATACTAAGTGGAGGTCTTTGTAATGATACACTGCTCGAATGTGTGTAGAATGGCACTGGAATGTCTGTGCCATGGTTTGTTAGATATGTGATACTGTGTGTTTTCAACCTTCTGTTCAGCACTGGCTCGAGATTTTACTATAATAGGTATTAGCCAGCTTGTCTACTCACTGGATTTATTTAGTACAAAGTATACCTTGCAATACTTAACAGGCGATCTGTTACCTGCGTACCTCCCCTGAGTGTGCAGTAGCAAGCACCACCTAAACCACGCCCACCATTGAACATGACAGTGAAGTTACTGAATATTTACTGAATACTTACATGCTCTCATGAATATTTATGGTGTATTCCTGCCTGGGTAGTCATGAGAATTCATTACATCTGTGTGATGCTACATCGAAGGGCATATATTGCAGAGAACTTTGTTCTCTACAAACCTAAATGTACAATTACAGAAGCAAATGCTGGTTTCAGCAATGTGCAAATTACACAAATCATAATATGCTATTATCACTTATGTGAACAAGTTATGAGTGTGATTGAGGAAACAATTTCATACAAAAAAAGACACACACTGTAAAATGCAGCTAACCTGTTTATTAATTAATAAAAAAAGCAAATGTCGATGACAGCAATGCAGAAATTACACAAATCATTACATGTTATTACCACTCATGTAAACAAGAAATGCAGATGTATTTTTTCAAATAGTGACTTATCAATACAGACAAATGCATTATGAATGCTAGTGGTTATGCGGCATGCAGACCCCTATACATCTCAGCACCTCTGATTCATTCTGCTTCATTAAATTCCCATATGGGAAGCAGCATCTGTTTACTCTCTGCACCCTCGCTTAATTTCACCTTCCTGGAATTCCCTGATGTGAGCGAGACAACAGGTAAATAGCTGATCAATGTGTTTCCCATATTTCATTCTCCACCTGAACTCATGTAAATGGCTCAGAACCATGTGTTTTAAGGTACCATTCATTGCCTTAAATTGTTTTTTGAAATGCGACCACATGGATTCCACAGAATTGGTCTGGGCACCTGTAACTGAATCCATAAAACTTTTACTGCAATTTGCTGTTACATGGCTGTAATTCAATCCTGGCATTTGCCCAGTGCCATGGCAAGCTGCCCACTGGTCTGAAATGATTGATCCAGTTAAAACCTGTCACTATATGGTGGGTAGTAATGTGGCTACAGCTCATCTATCCACAAACGTGAGATAACCAGTGTTTTCACTGCAGTCATATATTCCAAACACCCACCTGTCCATTTTGGCAAGGTTTCTGCCATGATTATACTTGGCTCTTACTAATACAGCTTTGTCAATCTGGACTTTCTTTCCAGGACCCCCTAGTAACATTGGGTTCTGGAGAAGTTTCCAAGTTAAGACACCTCATAGGAACAGATACCAAAGGACTACTGATTTAGGTGATACTCCAAGGTGATCTGATGCCATACGGACAGGTACCTTTCTAACCCACCAGTAAACTAAATTCACAAGGGTTTGGAGAGGCAATTTACCTTTTTCAAAAAATTTTCCAGCCAGCATTCCACTTTTACCTCTGCATTTCTTTGCTCTACACCTCCAAGCAAATGATGATCTATGAGCAGTAAGGGATGCCTTAGTGCCACACTTAAGGCACTTTTGCTCATTCTGCAGAATACCACACAGTTCCAAGAATGACATCACTGAGCTCAACAAAGAAGTTATGTCATTTATGTAATTATCATTACATGGAGACATTTTTCTCAGGTTTTCCAAAACAGCAGCAAATGATTCAGATGCTCCTGACCAATTCTAGATGATCTGTACCCTGTCTACCTCCCTGGGTTCTGTGCTAAGTTATAAGTAAGAGAAATTAATCAAATGCCAGCTTTTCTAAGACAGAAATTACAGACCTCATAAAATGCAATTATTGCTTATGTGGCCGCTGCTAACAGTAACCTTCCTCACGTAACCTGCATTTTCAAAGGGCAAGATGCATGGTTTTGATCCTGTGTAAAACAATGTGTTTTTAAAAGTGCTCCCTCACTCCACCTTGTTTCACAAATAACCATTGCAATAAGGTAGAGAGAAATATGTTAACTACAAGAATTTAACACCTACAGCACTTCAAGGGTTGATTTGCATAATTGACAATAACCTGCCAATGTATGCATGATGTCATTGCACGATCTGCATGTTAAACAATTAAGCCTCACTTGCATACTACATCACCAGCAGTTGTCATGTTAATCATGCAAGGTGCTCCCATGGCATGCCTACTTATGTGTAAAACTGCCAGCGGGATACAGAGGTAACAGATCGCCCTTAATGGTGGGACACTCACGCCTGCCTCAGAAGAAAACAAAGACTCTTAACAATAAGAGATTTAGGGACACAGGTTAACAGCAACCTCTCCTTCAACCACCACATTGCCACTGTGGTCAGAAAGTCCTTCTATGGGGCACATCTCATTACCAAGGGTTTTGCATCCAGGAAGAAAGAGGTCATCATGTCTCTCTTTCTACACTTCCCTCATTAGGCCAATCATTGAGTATAATGCCCCATTTGGCATGTACCTCACTAGACACATGCAACAGCTGGAAAGGCCACAAAAGTACCTCATGAAGAGGATCCCAGGCCTTAAACACATGTCCTACATGGACAGACTCAAAAAACTCCAGCTATTCTCTGTCTCATATCATCTACTAAGAGGGAGTCTCTGCTTGACTTACAAAGCCTTGTCTGGCCCAGCTCTGTTAGAAATGCTACATCTAAAGAAATCCAAATCCCTCTGCACCACACGCTGCAGAGACCTCAACCTCATCACCACAATCAACAGAACATGCTGGTGGGAGGTTCATAACCCAGATACTGTCCATGCTCTGGAATAGACTTCCCATACATGTCAAGCAGAGCACCTCACTGGCCCTCTTCAAGAGAAATCTTGATGAGTGGATGGGAAATAGAAAGTTCACACTTGATAGAGGCACTGGAAACTAATGTCAGGCGGCACGATGCCAGGACACTTCTATGGGCTAGGCTTATAAAGGCTCCAGAGCCATTAGCCTAATACACATCTATGAACCTATAATAAAAAAGGAACTTTTACTTTCAATATTTCTAATTTTTGCCCTTAAAATTATAATTAAATAGATCCCTATCAGATGATCAAGTTTTCAGAAACTTGAAATTTATATAGTCTGAACCATATGATCCAATTTCAGAAAATTTGAACATAAAAAAAAAAGAAAAATATACCTTTTTTATGTTTTTGCAGGGGAGCAAGACCTGAAAATTATATATACCAACTCTGAGATCCCATTACAATGAGGAAAAGGGTAAATTTCCTGATCTTCACTGTACTGCAATCTTCATTCAAAACAGTCGAGTTTTCAAACCTTGATCATATGGTCCCAACCATATGAATTTCGAGTTTCTGAAAACTCGATCATCTGATAAAGATCCAATTAAATATAAAATGAAAGCTATACAGTATAGTTCTAGTATTTTTTTTCCAACAACATTATCTTACAGTACATGTAGAAATATCTGAGTTCTTGCTGTCTCAGAGAATGCTTTTCAGTTTATCTCTTTATTATCTTCATTAACGTAATTCTTTTCTTCACATTTTCTGCATAATGTTTTCACTTCTTTTGCCTTTGGATATACCTGTATCTGTCTATCTACCTATTTGTCTGTACACATATATGGGAGTTTATTCCACCTGTGTTATAGGTATTTTCATGGTGCCTGCCTAAAGTTCAGCTGCATAATTTTAATTTGCCTGGGCTTTCTACAAGACGCTATTAGAGACAATTATGCTATATATTACCAGTATTAATGGAGGCTGTCTCTCACACTCTGTGTCCTAGTGTTAATAAATTAAGCAGGGTAAATTAGACTTCCTTGTCTCTGACATCAGTCTCTTGTCTACGTTCTGAGATCCCCAGGTGCTTCAAAGCACACTGAAAGATATAATTCCTTCAGTATATTCTGAATTTCCTGTGTATGGTGCACAAACTATGGTAGGTATGGAAGTGGGCATCTTTATTAACCCAAAGGAGTAGTAGTTTTATTCCAAAATCTTCCTGAATTGTCAAGGTCCTTACATGAGCAGCCTGAGTGCCTTCCTTGCTCTGAAGGAGTAGCATCTACAATCTTATCCTGTCAGTCACTACTTAAAGACCATAGAGGAGAATGAGACATAGAACGATTAGAAAACCGAGAGATTCATCTTATGGCTCAGCTCTTGCATCACTAGCATTGTCTAGGAAAATGCCGGCAAAACTTGAACCACTGTACACATCCACTAGTCAGATTCATGATTCCTTCCTCCTTCAGTCATGAAGATTCTGAACTGCTTTACCTTGTCCAGTTGAAATAGATGGTCTCCCACTCACCTGCATGGCCTCGCCTCCATCATAATAGCAGGACCCACTAAAATAATTGTTTGCTTGAGTGAGAACAGCACAATTCACCTGACGTTTATATAATATATATATATTTCCTCCATGGAAGAATTGCATTTTAACTTTGGAGTGTTAAGAAGTTGTATCAGAGTATGTGCTCTATGCAAAAGTATATCCCATGGCTAGGCTACTGACAGTGCTGAATAGTTTAAGAGCATTAGATAAGCAGGCTTTCCAATTGTTTCCAGTTTTTGTTTAGATTAACAATAATCTATGCATCTAGGTAAGCAGCAGAGATCCAGTGCGACCATGGTGTTAAAAGTCTTTCTCTGACAGTATAAATGGAGGAGTTTAATATCAGTTGGTAGCCCTGATGTTAATGCATTATACTAGGGTTTGTTCACTTTAGATACAAGCCTATTTCTTATTTTTTTTTTCATTGGAAATAGTCTTATATTCCTGGGTAGTCACTGAATTGGTTCCACTGCACATGTGAACTTTAGAATACAACATTGGCAATAATTTAAACTCATTTGTGCTTGCCAGTACTTTTACTAATAAGGGATGAAGTATTTTAGTGGAGACAAATATGCAATAATCACATGGAGCAGCAGAAGAAATCTTAAATATGAGGAAAAATGTAAACTGAGCAAGTAAAGCAGCGTTGTAATTTGCTTGTTCACTTAAAATTAGTTTTCATGCTTCATGTCAGCTTAGCCATAGTACTGATTACAATAAATTCAGCATCATGGTTAAGTTGAAATCACTGATTGTGGTTTTGTTTGTATTTCTACACAATGTACAAGGCTTTTTTTGTGAGATCAGCTTGTTCATCTAATGCTGTAACCATAGGACTAGACAGTGCAGGGTCAATGCTTTCAGAGTAGATAAGTGAATAACCCATGTTTTCAGAATAGATACGTGAGTAACCCCATCATTTTTCTGAACTCCTACCCCTTTTGTTTGATCGGTCTCTTTGGGTATATCTTGATTATCTGTATTTAGGTTCTGGGGCTTAATTCTACATGCTTGGGAGAACACATGGCCAAGGCAGCCTAGATGAACTTCATGCAGACATATCTTAAACATTTCCCTCTCAAGTATTTCTGATTCACAAAAGATAGACTCTATGACCCTTCACAGTTTTATTGGCTATCAGATGTCATCCACACAAAGGAGCACAGTACTATCATATCCTTCTACTAGCATAGTGTTAATGATATTGGTAAACACCTTGTGGAATATTACTAGGTTATTGTGAAATGTTGGGGGAAATCACATTCCTATGAACTGCTTTTTTACCTGTACTGTAAATGTAACTTTGTCTTAAACAGTTAAAAGTTTGTGTTTTACTGAAAACTCTTTTTAACACTGTAACAAAAGTCTGGCCACGGTTGAGTAAATTCTCAGGCTATGCTTGTTTAGATGTGCATCGTCCACTGGTAGGCACTATGATCGATTAGCTTTCCTGCTGGGTTTCTGCAGTGAATTTTTGATGGGCTTAGGCTTTTTCACCACTGCATTACACAACCAGCAGCTATCATTTTTGTAGTTTACAATACCTGAGGAATTGTTTACATGAAGATATTGGGCTCCAGTTCTGCCTGTTTGTAGCCTGCATCCTGGTATCTTACAGCAGGTCATGCTCAGGTCCCTGATCCTCTTCCAGCTTGATTCATATATAGATGAACTGACAACCTTATCCCACTTGTACATGGTTGTACATATTTTTACTTTTTTCCTTAGAAGCATGCTACACTATGTTGCCTCTAAAATGCTTTTGTGTACTACATGTTTTTTCAGGATATCATTTGCTTGAATTTGTCATTTATTGTTTAGTCATGCCTACAACTGTAATCCATACCCAGTTCATAAACCCTCTGCCTTAGGAGATGGAAGAAGGAGTTTAATAGTAGCTCATCATCCTATATATCACTGGTAATAATAATGTTTTAGTGTGCCACCATTTAGCATTGTTGGTCATTTAACAATGTGCTGAAATACCCTCAAGTGCCATCTCCCATTACCTAGGGGCTGCTGTTACCCACTGTGTCTTTTCAGCACTTGTTTGACCAGACATGCTAGGTCTTCATGCTACAGCTTCTCTACCACAGGAACAGACAATGACAGGTTCCCAGGTTACCACTGGTAACTGCAGACTTAAAGCTTGGGAGCTCTATAGTCTTTGACCCACTGACCTGGTTTCCCATAATTGCAACAGTTTACTGGCTTTTTTTTTTGTTTTTTTTTTTTTTTAACCCTCCTTGATTTTTATATTCCTTTATTTTGTGCATTTTTAGTTTTATTTTTATTGCTTGTTTATTTTAGTACATTTTTATTGCTTTCTGCAGACCATAGCAGAAACAGAAACTTGTTTTGTCTTTTCATTTTAATTTTAAGCCTCTTGAAGACATTCTGCTGCTAAAATCCCCATGCACCCAATCTGCAATGTGTTTGATAGCAGGCATTCATTTTAGTTGGGCTACTGCAGACATTATGTTTTTATACTTCTCCCATTTATGATCTGCGTATTATTCAGGTATTTTACCCCAACTACTTCTAGGACTAATTCCCACTTACATACTCTGGTAACCAAAATTCCATTAAGGCATTTGTTCTTAATTAGGACATGAATATTATCAGGGCCAGTGTTAGCAGTTCAGAGGTCTCAGCAAGTACCAAGTTCGGGACCCCTTGGATATTTCCAGTCTAAGTATCACCCTGTCACTGCCACCCCTCCTGCATAACATTAAGTTCATAGTGCAGAGTTTTAGGAGTAGTACACACAGACTGAACTGTACCTACAATACTCGTACAGTTTGACAGGACTGTGTACCACACTACGCTAGCCCATACCACAGAGGGACATTGACAGTGACTGGTACTAAGCGGCAATGCTGATACATAACAACAACAACCTTATGTGCAACGCTGGCCTTTGTTGAGATAATGCCCTAAGAAAGGGGCTCCATATCATCCCCATGTACCTCCATGGACTATATGAAGAGAGACATCATGGAGCTCTTGGAATATGTATCTCAGGTTGGTATGAGCCTAGCATTGAGCAGCATTTTACCTTCTCCAAGAATGATGCCACAATACAAACAAAAGATGATTGACTTTAATAATTGGCTTAGTTTCTGGTGTCATTCTAAGGGGGTGCAATATTTGTCAGCATGGAAGGAGATGGTCAACAGCCCATGCTGCTTTACCAGGGATGATCTGCACCTCTCCTCTCTGAGCTTTTGAATATTAGCCAAAACATTGTCTTCCCCATTGTGCCTTTTTTAGGCAATGCCAGACCGAAAGTACTTCTGACATAACAAATCAAAACCAAGAAAATCTAAAGGTGTTACTGCTCAATGTTAGGAGCCTAAACAAAAACTCCACTCCCTAGAATCTCTCTTTACCCTAGAGAATGCTGACATCTGTGTGGTCACTGAGACATGGTTTAAAGCTGTGGACAGCACACCACAACAGTGCAAGGTTATAATGCCTTCCCCACATTTAGGCCAGCTACTTCACAGCCAGGGACTAAAGTTGGAGGTGTCTCTATTTACATCAAAATTAATATACTTCAAGGCTGGTCAAACAGACAATGCACTTGAGCTACTCCATGTTCAAATCACCATAGATAAAATCCAGTACCACTTCCTTGCAAACTATAGAGCCCACTCTATGACCCAGGAAACCCATACCATGTATTTAAACTTATTAGAAACAATAACCATCCAATCCAATACCATATTCATGGGTAACTTTAATTACCCCACTATTAACTGGGAATCCTATATGACACCAAATGTACATGCACAGAGATTCCTGGATTTTGCAAACACAAACTCCCTGGACCAGATAGTTAATACACTAACCAGGGGTGCAACCATACTGGATCTGGTCCTCACTAATATGGGAGAGTGCTGCACACCCCTTACTGTAATGCCTTCCCTGGTAAGGTCAGACCACAAAATGGTCTCCTTTGAAGTAAAAATAAAACCTGGACCCCCAGCTAAACCTGGAATATTCAGGAACTATTCTAAGGCTAACTTCGTGCTACTAAGTGAGAACATGGCAAGATGTGGCAAGATTTCAAGCCCCCATAAACCCTGAGAACACTACTGCCTATGCAGAACGTTTCACAGAAACCCTGTGCAAGCATGTTAATAGCTGCATAGAGGCAGCTGTATCTACCCGGAAGAAGTACAGCAGTAACTCAGTACACAAGCCACCCTGGTGGAATCACAAAATCAATAGGCTGTATAACAGGAGGAAGAAAATTAAAGCAAAAATTAGGAGGTACAACACCCAGCAGGATAAAAGCACTCTCATCAAACTAAACATACAACTCAGAGGACAAATAAAGTAAACCAAAGCCAAATCTGAGGTAAGTTTGGCCTGTCAGGCCAAGGGCAACCACAAAGCATTCTTTAGCTATGTCTGCAGCCTCAAAGGCAATACACAATTGTGTGCAGAGCTCATTGTAAATGGAGCCACCTATACTGAGTCAGAAGATATGGCAAACCTCCTGGCTTATAAATTCAGCTCCAGCTTTACCCCTCTCTCCCTCTCAACCTTCCCCCAGGAAAAATCATTAAATATGATTTACTATTACTAGGGAACAGGTCCTTAATCCTGTAAGACCAAGAACATTGCATCAATGGGCCCAGACAATATCCCAGGATTCCTTTTAAATAGCATGAAACATGACCTAGCAGGGCCTCTGGAATTACTATTTAACTCTGCCCTCCAAACAGTCTTCCTGCCTCATGAATGGAGAATGGCAACAGTCATCCCTCTGCACAAAGGTGGGCTATCTACAGACCCTGGAAACTATAGACCCATAAGTCTCTCTAGTCTTATATGTAAACCCATGGAAAGAATTATCATAGAGATGATCGATGGAGATATAGTAAACCTCTATATACTGGACCCAACCCATTTTGGTTTCATCAAGGGCAGATCATGCCTACTTAACCTGGTGGACGTCTTTGAGAAGGTCACCAAAGCAATGGATGAGGGCAAAATCATTCACACTGCCTACCTTGACCTGACCAAGGCATTTGACACAATACCCCACTCAGGCATTGTTAACAAACTCAAGAGGTTAGGTATAAACCCGTATGTCACCAGGTGGTTAGCCAACTGGCTCAGACAGGATCCAGAAAGTTAGAATTGGAGAGTCCACCTCTACAAAGAGGCCAGTCACAAGCAGAGTCCCTCAGGGATCAGTCCTTGGACTGCTCCTTTTTGGCATTTACTTCTCAGAGGTCAAGGCCAATTTCAGTGGTCTCTGGCTGACAAAATTTGCAAATGATTGCAAATTAGGAGTTGTTATTGAATCTCACACTGACACAATTGTTCTCCAGGAAGGGCTGACACAGACAAACAACTGGTGTCAGAGCCATGGACTAAAACTAAATGACAATAAATACATAATAGTATCCTTTGGGAAGACATCCATCCCTGGTAACTATCATATTGACAACACACTCCTTAGAGGTGACCCACTAGTCAGATTTATGGACACACATATATAGTAATCTAGCCTTTGACCACCACGTGTCTACAGTGGTGAGGAAATAATTCGGGTCTATATTAGAACACCGAACTTTCAAAACTTTGAGTGTTCTGATATCGAGCCCTATTAATCAAAAATTTAAAACATCAAACATGCAAAACAGCAAATGTTTTCCTAGGGAAAAACTTTGCTGTTGCAAAACACATACACACAACACAAGCACACCAAACAAACAGCAATCCACACACATACACCTAAACTCTTACACCTAACCCTACACTAAACTATACATACACCACTAACTATCCACTGACCTTAACCCAAACCCTAACCCTAAGGTCCATCACTATCGCACAGTCACCTCACCCGTGCCCTAACCCTAACTCACCTACCCTGCCCTAACCCTCACGTCCACATAATCACACACTTATCTGACCCATGCCCTAACCCTAACTCACCTAACCCACCCTAACCCTCATGTCCACACAATCGCACACTTACCTGAACCCGACCTGTAACTTTCCACCACAACGCTGAAAATACCTAAGCAACAGAAATGGACAACCAAATACTTTCCCTAGGAAAAAACTCGGTTTTCTGTTTCTTTGATATTTTCAGCGTTCGCTGAAAACAGGTCGATATTAGAACACTCGAAATTTTGAAAGTTCGGTGTTCTAATATAGACCCAGTCATTCTATGCTGTGCAGCTTATAAACAAAGGTATGGCATCTAAGTCCAAGGAAGTCATTGTTCCACTGTATTTGGCATTCATTAGACCTGTCATTGAGTACAATGCCCCCTTTGGTATGTACCTAACCAGGCATATCTAACAATTGGCATGTCCACAGAGGTTCCTCACTAAAAGAATACAGGGCATAAGTAAAATGTCCTATGCAGACCACCCCAAGGCCATATCCCTGCATTCTGTCTCCTACAGGCTTTTGAGGGGAGATCTATGCCTGTTATACAGGACATTGTCAGACCCAATTCTGATGGACCTCCTGCATATCCACAAAACAAACAACACCAGAATTACCTATTCTAAAGACTTAAACCTTGCCTGTGATATAAATAGGACCTGCTGGAGAGATAGGTATGTATCCCAGAGACTACCCCATACAATATATGGAACAGGCTCCCCATCCATGTGAAACAGAGTTCCTCTTTAACCCAATTCAAGTGCAACTTGGACAATTGAATGGGAAACTCGAAATTCATCCCTGGTTTGGCACCTATATCTCTAATGGACATAGGTAACATGTAAATGGTTCATCTCCCAGACCCATGCTTAATCTTATCAAGGGTATCAGAACTTGTCAGATATTTGGGATGCATGGCTAAACTTAAACAGGCCCTTGTGGTCATTAATCTAGTAAACACCTATGAACTGACTACTGTTTCACCCCACACACATATTCACAGGTGATCCTCCCTGTTTCCCTCATCCCAGGCTTCCCCATACTATACACATTACTTTTTTCTTCCTTTTCTCACAGTTTGCCTAACTCATCAGCTTTTTTTTAGAAACCCCTGGCTTTCTATACACTCTGAAGTGCATTTTAATTTTTTAAACCTTCCTACAGTGAAAAAAAATTATGATTTAAGAAAGAAAGTCAGTGTTTCTGTCCAGCTTTACACTTCTTTAAATCCTTTCAACACATCTTACCTGGTCAAGGAAACATAGTAATAACTGTGTATGAAATAACTCAGTTAAGCTGGGTAGCGTCCCAGAGAAGCCAAGGGTTCTACGTGTTCTCAGGTACATTTTAGAGCATTTTCCCAACCTTTTGATCCAGTGATGGCCTGAACAAAAATAATAAGTAAGAAAAGACTTTCAGTCTTATTTTTTTTCAAGGAGGGCATCATTTGTGCCCAGGGCTTAATGTTTAAAGCTGCATAATAGTATCTCACAATAAAATACAAGGCAAATGTTTGCAATGACACATAAATCCTGTCTAGGGATACTGACTGCCTCCATACCCCCACCACCAAAAAGAAGGAGGTCATTGTCTGTGCAGCCCTCTTGTGTTATATTGTGAAGAAAACAGGGTTTCAATTGTTTACTGTCATGTATTTCAGTTGACTGCTGTTATACGTATACATAGCATGCTTCCTCACTCCTTACCCCTACTTCCAAAGACAAACTTCTGTATACATTCTTGATATGTATTTGTGAAGAAAGTGCAAAAAAATGATCATGGTAATATATTTCAACTTGTTGTTCCTAGACAGTATGCCAAACCTACACAAGCTATAGTAACCTTCTTTGCATACTTCTGAGGTTTGTGAGAAAAATTAAAGAAACAATGACTATACTGTCCCCAGCCCCAGCACAAGCTATAATGATCTCCTGTACACAGGTGTGACTGTGAGTAAAATTAACTTCAGCCCCTACACAAGCTACACTGAACTGTGCACATCCCTGTGCAGAACAGGTTTTAGAATGCTTGTGTCTTAGGGGAGAGACCACCACAAAGTCCTTGTCAAAATCCATTTAGACACTCTGGGTGAGGAAGGTGCCAGACCCTTAGATGCTCTAAAGGTCTGAATGCTCTGTGATGCATTTTACACCTTATTTTTAAAAGATAATTACTTACCTACATTTTTACTGCTACCCAGAAAAGTTACATATGTATCCAACATTGTTGTGTGTGTTTTACTATGTGTTTCTATGTGTGTGAGAAAGTCAATGCAGGGGTGCCTGTGCCAATGGGATGCTTGGGCCAGCAGTGTTTACCACAGGAAAGTGCTGACCTTCACTTACGGTAATTGATGGTCACTCATAGACATGCATACTAGCTGGCGTCTTTCCTCATTGTGGCTAATGTGTCTCTGAATCACAGATCTACGCATCAAGGAAACAGGACCTTTTTACAGTAGCCCTTTACTATGAGCTCCAGCATTTTTTTCTGAATATCTAAGCTTGTATTCCAACAAGATTAACCATAAGGATGTTCCAGACGTATAATAATAAGATCATAATGAGGCACAGACATGCAGATACATTTCCAACATGTAGCTTCATTAACTCCACACTGACTATCACATGACATCAGTAACCAATAAGATTTACAATGCTGTTTAAAGATATCATGGGATCATAGGAGATTAGTAGACTATCGCCCCAGAGGTCGTTTTAAGCCTAGCAGTTTCATCCCAATGTAATACCATAGAAATGCTAGTCATACCCAATATTGTATTTAGTGATGACTGCCCATGTCCAGGAGGGTTGTGGGCTCTATCCCCAGTAAGAATTTATGGTGCCCCATCCACTTGTCCAGGTTCCTCTTGAACAGTGTCATAGAAGTGCTCTGTTTTACATGAATTGGTAGCCTGTTCCAAAGATGCGGCAGTTACTGGGAGATAAATATGTCCCTCCAACATGTCCTGTTTAAGTTGCAGGCCAAATTTAAGTCCCTGGAATGCGTAGCCCTAGTCCCATTTGATTTACAGATATGCAGCAAGTTCATTAAGTTTTGGTCTTGAATTGCTCTGTAGGCCAGGCATAAGTCTCTTCTAAGAAGACTATATGATACAGAGTATAGTGACAGGGACATTAGTTGGTCTGTGTAAGGCAGATGCTGGAGCCCCTTGATCTTCTTTGTTAGAAACTTTTGAAATCTCTCCAACTGCTACAGGTGCTTAGTACAGTTGTGCCAAACAGGGTGTTATATTCAATTATGGACTAGATAAGGCCGAGTATGGGGGGGGGGGTATAACTTCTTTTGCTCTCAAGGTGATGCCTTTACTAATCAAGTGTGCTACGTAGAAAGATTTCCTTACTACTGTAGACACGTGATCAGCTTGTGATCCCAGGTCCTTTACCACTTCATGGGTACACAGGGTATTGTTGTTGATTTGATAGTGTGAGGGGGACATTGTTTGTGCTGAAGAGAATGATGATGTATTTTTTTGCAATCAGTTTGAGACCGTGACTAATACACCAGCTAATGGTCTGCATGAGACCTTCCTGGGGGATTCAATGATTGCACCTAGTTTGCAGTTGCCTGCAGACTTGGTCAGCCACAACTCCTTAATTTTGATCTGAACTTCTGAGAAGTATATATTTTACAGTAGGGGAACCAACACTGACCCCTGTGGCACACCACTGGTAACAGATCTGCTGGTTGATGTGGAGTCACCCACTTTGATATTGTATGCCCGGTTTGTAAGCCAGTTGGCAACCCATCTTACAACAAAGGAGTTTACATTCAGTTTGCTGAGTTTATCAATAATGCCTGAATGTGGGATTGTGTCAAAAGCCTTTGCTAGGTCAAGGTATGCTGTGTGCACAGATTTGCCCTTATCAACGGCTTCGGTCACATTTTCAAATAAATCCACCAGATTTAACAGGCAGGATCTGCCCTTCATGAAGCCAAATTGGGTAGTATCCAGGGTTATCAGGTCACCTAAGTCTTTATTTATGAGGTCCATAATGATACATTCCATGACCTTATGGATGAGGCTGGTCAGGCTTATGAGTCCATAATTCCCTGGGTCTGTTGCTAGGTCACCTTTGTGGAGGGGAATAACTGTTGCTGTTCTCCATTCCACAGGAACAAAGCCTGTGGTAAGTACATCTTATACAAGAATTATTTTATACATCCAACTACTAGTTTTAGATATAGCCCTGATTTATTTGCTACATACAGGAGCACTGATCTGATTTATTTTGCAGTCTGTTCTGAGTGTTCCTGTTTTTATGTTGGGAAGATGAACAAATCCCTTAGAGAATGAATCACTGAGCATATAGTGACATCAGGAGGGTTAAGTTCACTAACACCTTCACCAAACATGTGAATTTGTACGGGTCTATACACTTAGATTTTTGGTCTTGCAATTTATGTACAAAGATGCGAGGGGTGTGACTATATTAATGTTACTGAAACAGCTGAGGTGAGATGGATTATTAAACTGCAAGCTGATAGATGGTTTGGTTTGAATTAAATGGTCCCTTTAAAACCTGTATTAAAGTCATGTGATTTGTTTTTATTAGACATTTTAATATGCTGTTTGAGAATGTAGTTTTATTTTCTTTGCTCTGATGAAGTGCCTTTTTTAGGCGTGAAAGCACTTACCATTCATTAAAACTTTGATTTATTATTTTATGCTGTGTATGGTGGGTCTTATTTATTCTCTGTTGAGACATATCTGTCTCTCCAGCATGATCGATTCATGCCAGACATCAGGTTTAGATCCTTGGAGCTGGTAACCTTTGTATAGTTAGTTTTGCGAATATGCAACTTCCCATCAAGGCTGGATCAGAGACTGCCTTGTAGGTCAGGCATTGACCATTCCTCAGCATTCGGCAGAAAACTGAATATAGTGATGAGGCTTTTAATTGATCCACATATGACATGTTGGTTATACCCTGAATTTTTTGGTGAGAAACCTCTGAGAATGCTCCAACTGCAGGTGCCTGGTGAGGTACATGCCAAAGGGTGCATTGTACTCAGTTATTGGTCTAATGTTGGCCGAGTACAGTGGAACCCATCCTTAGAGCTGGATGCCATGCCCTCACTTATAAGGTGAGCCACATAAAAAGATTTCCTCACCACCATGGACACATGATGGTCAAAGTTCAGATTGCTATCTATTTGAGTACCCAGATCTCTCACTTCTGGGTCCAGTCTTAGGGGAGTGCTATCGATCTTATAATTTGAAGGGGTATTTGATTTCTCAAAGGGTATTATTATACATTTCTTTGCATTTAGTTTGAGGCAATGGCTCTGACACCAGTCATTGGTCTGTGTCAGGCCTTTCTGTAGGATATCAACATAATTTGGGGAGTCAATGATTGCCCTCATCTTACATTCATCAGCAAAATTGGTCAGCCAAAGGTCACCTTCATTTGCTTTGTCATCTGAGAAGTATGTCCCAAGCAGGAGGGGTCCAGCACTGAGTTCTGTGGTACTCCACTGGTGACTGACCTCTTACTGGATGTGGATTCCACCATTCTAATAACATGTGTCCTATCAGTGAGCCACTTGGCTAACCATCTGGTGACATTGAGGCTTATACACAATTTCGTGAGTTTATCTGTGATTCTAGAGTTGGGTATTGTCTCAAATGCCTTGGCCTGATCAAGGTAGGTGGTATGCACTGTCTTATCTTCATCCATGGCCTTGATGACCTTCTCAAAGAAGTCCACCAGATTGAGCAGGCAAGACCTGCCCTTGGTGAAGCCACACTGGGTTGGGCTTAGAGTCTGGAGATTTCCTATGTCATTGTTAGTCAGATCCAAGATTATCCTTTCCATAGCCTTGCATATGAGGCTATTCTAATTTATGGGCCAGTAGTTTTTTGGGTCCTTTGATGTTCCCTCCTTGTGTGGAGGGATGACTGTGGCTGACCTCCATTCTACTGGGACTAAGCCTGTTTGGAGACTGTGGTTAACTAGAGATCTGAGTGGGTCATGTTTCAAGGTATTTAATAGGCACCCTAGGAATGTGTCAGGACCAATTGATGCTGTGTTTCTAACTTTGGAGAGCACAATGATGACTTGTTTTTTTGTGATAACAGACAAAGGAATGATAGGGGGTATTTCATGGGGAGCGACTATGATCAGAGGTGATGAGGTGGTGAAATCTCAGCTGAGTTTATCATTTATTTTTTTTTTTAGAAAGGGATCTAATTGTATAATAGGTGTTGTAGTCTTGCATTGCTGAGTGCTTTCCACAGCCTTGAACCATGCCTCTGTAACTACAAAGACATCAGCATTCTCCAGGGTGAGAAGAGCTTCCAGGGAGTGCATTTTCTTGTTAAGACTCCTAGCATTGAACAATAGTACCTTCAGCTTGGCATAAGAAGAATTCATTATTTTGATAGGTCTGTTGGTTTGGCACTGCCTTGACTTGGTTTTGTTTGCAAGTGGTTTACAAGGACATCATATGGGATGCCTCTGAGATTTTGGTAAGTTACTTGTGAGAACCTCAGCTTATGTGGGTTTATGTGTTGAGACCTTATTTAGTGAGGGAAATGTTGCATGTGTGCTGACACCCATTTGCTATTTGATTTGTCATTATGTGAGAAGCATGTCTCAGTTTTCATAGTGTAACTACATCTTTCACATACTGTGTCTGTTTGTTTCAGGATTAAGTAGTTGTCAGTATACATGAGACAATTGCTACATTGCCTCAGGATGCCCATGTTCACCAGGCTGGCCACAGATATATCAGAAAAGTGCCTGTTCATGGTTTCAGTTTTTTTTTACTGTGGGTTTAACCAGGGAGAAGAGTGAGTAGATTAAACTGGACCGGGATGATAGCACACAAACAAAGAATAGGTGCTATATTCAGTTTGAACTGCAACTATCCAACAAGGTGATGCTGCTCTATGTGCAACTCAGATGCTCCTAGAGCAGCAGGGGGACTGGGGAAAGTTGCAGAGATAGTTATTTAGGGGAAATTTTAACTTGAAAGTGTTTGAATCTATACAGACCACTGCTAACCACTGCTGTGAGGAAAGCAGCTTAGTGAAAACACTGGGCTTATATAGAATCAGAAAACACAAGTTTTACATCAGTAAGGCCTACAGACCAGTCAGGAAAACACACAATAAGCATTCGGCCAGTAGCCCCCAACACAGACAGGTTTGCTACAGCACACTTCTGCCCCAAGAGTGCAGTTAGAAAACCATCGTAATGTAAAAATGCTAAATTTAGAACTCAACGTGCAAGGAAACCCCGCAATCTAGATACTGCAGTCCTGTAAAACTAGCAGGCACAATGTAATTAAGTACTACAGCAGCAGTGGAAACAATTCAGCTTTGAAACTCTACTAAAAACACCCAAAGGCTGCATTAATGATGGCCTCTCATGGCAACCCTTTCCCTAGTAATAGGGGGAACAAATGGGTCTATGATCCAGGTGGGAGCTGATCATTAGCTGGCAGTGGAAACCAAGAGGTACACAAAAGTTGTTTCCTATACAACCTATGCCTCTGTCTTTATGTCATACAGTAACACACTCATGCCTTGAAAACCATATTATATTACTTTGTATTAGGAAGGGATTAGAGACTATATGCTAATTAGCAACATGACAGCCTCCACTTCTGGGTTCTGCTTGGGCCATTTTGGTAACTGGTTTAGAATAATTATTTTTGTATAATATTTATTGTTTGACAAAGTGTTTTACCTCATACTAATTTTAAGCTGCTTAGATTTTTTTTAAAATAAAACAGTTATAAGTGAATTCGCTTAGCATTTGGTACAGTGGCTGAGATCATTTGGAACCCATCAGCAAAGAGATAAAATACAGTTTGCAATGCAGCATGTTGCATAGCTGGTTCACCCAGTGCCCTATGCCCTGTGCCCTATGTCAGTCCCTGAACTAATGCCCCACACCCTAGCTCATAGTGAAGAGCAAAAAAAAAAAAAGTAAAAAGAAAACACTCCAATAGACAAATACTTCTTCAGCTTGTTCTACAACCTTAGGAGTAGCATTGTTGGTGCAGCAGTCTGAAATGGTATTATTATCCCAAGCAATAACTTGATTACATATGAAATGCAGTATTAAACTTAGCGTACTTAATAGCATTCCTGGATAAGAAGTCAAATCCTGAAGATCAGCAGTAAAGCATTTTGGTAGTGATACAGAATTCTTTTTCACAAAGGCAAACTATAGGCAAGATAATCACATTTAGAGCAGACTCTGCCTTGGTTCTGGTTACATATGTGTGCACAGAAACAGCAGGGATATATGCTCTTCATACTCTTCATTAACATGTATTCTGGAGAATTCTCAGTCACACTCAAGTACCATGGAGCCTGCAAAGGTTCAGTCCAGTCTGAGGTCTTGTTCTGTGCCTACTGTTTGTACAGATAATTAAATGAAGAGCTGTGCTGTTATACTAACATAAAAAAAAAACTGGACCACTTAAGTGATGTGATACCTTCTACTCGACCAATGAAATTTAGTTACTCAAACTTATGGACAAGCAGGAATACTTTAACAAGAGTTTCTGCTCCTGACAAGTGACTGTCAGAAGACATTTTTGGAAGATGGAAGTAGAAAAAAATATAAATGCACAGACTCCCTCGCACTGTCACTCACACACACACACACACACACACACACACACACACACACACACACACACACACACACACACACACACACACACACACACACACACACACACACACACACACACACACACACACACACACACACACACACACGCACACATTCACATGTGCACTTATTTGCTTGTGTTTCTAGGGTGAAAGAATCTTATGCTAGTGGTAAGCCCAATTTTTACCGTTTTGGAAAAATTTTATTGAGCAACCACAGTACTTTAGTAGTTTGTTTTTTGATGCCTAGAGCAGTCAGACTTGAATTTTCCCATATGTCTTTCATACTTTTCAAAATATCAGTTTCAGGAAATCTTAACTTTCATTTGGGAGATGGATACAAAGGCTACAGTTTACATACAAAGATTGTTATTACAGAATTTTTGCAGAATCCTGTTGTACTTAGGCATTCCACACTAATCCAACAAATGTCAAAAGAATCCTAGTATAGCACTCTGTGTAAATATATGAAGCTTTCCTTAAAAACTCATTGGATCCTTTGGGCATTACTGAGAATACCTTCAAGAAAAATTTTGAAGCTTAGAAATATTAATGAGAATTCATGTCCTAAATGAATATCAGCTGCCATTATGAGGACACGTGGGCTATTCTGAAATTATAACAATAATAATTATACATTTATTTTTATTTTTACAGTTTTCTTTGGAACTGTGGTGGTGGTGCTGCGGTAGCATTGTCACCTCACAGTAAGATGTTGTCCTGTTTGATTCTCAGCTAGAGCGTCTTCTGTGTGGAGACATGCGTGAATGGGCGTACCTTCATTGAAGGGTGTGCGTCAGGGCCGGCAACACAGTACATAAAAATCTACTGCCAATCATTAGCGGAGCGGAGTTCCGCTGTGGCGGCCCCTAACTGGGAAAAGCCGCAAGACACAACAACAACAACAGTTTTCTTTGGCTACTGCTTGTTCCTTGTGTCCTCTTCTGGTAACTTCTGAAACAGCAGACAAAGATAACTCACATCAATTTCACATTCATTTTTGACTGCAGAAGTAGTCATATGCACAAAAATTTTATTACATGTAAAATGTGACATGAGGTGTCACAGGGGAGAGGAATGAAAGGAGACATGCAATAGGCTCTTTTTCATGAAGGGATGTATTATTTAAACACGGAGACAATGATGACAAATATAAACTGCACAATTCCCTGGACTGCCTGTCTACCTTGAACTAACCATAGAAATACCAAGGTTTACATCATGGAACAACAAGCCAACAAGCTGGATCTAAACCACCAGGTTCCTAGCTGCACGCAACCAACCATGTACAGGCTATATCTGTAGCCACAGATTACACCAGGAAAACAATTTATTACTCAATGGGTCGGGCAAATAATTGGACCAGTTGAAAATATTACACTAACCATGTTAATAACCAGTATAACACATTTCACCACCTATGTTAAAATAAATCAACAAAATGTACAAGTATGAGTGACAATGCCCTCTCTGCAGCAGAGACTACCTTGAGGCTACTGATTACCTAAACTTAAAAATCATCTAACAGCTATGCACAGTGTCTTATATACACATACAGATTTGTTCTAAATATTTATAAAGACAGCAATAAAATCAAAACTTTTTTACAGAAGATGAGGCTCCTTGTGGATGAAACTATTGATGAATGTGAGAAGAGAACTAATGGCACCTCTGTACAAGCCCACAAGCACTCAAAATTTCATCAACACCTGCAATCAATCTCTCACACTACGAGTGCAGAGAAAAATCTCTCCGCTCACCTGCAATATATATCTTGGTCTGTCATGGATGTAAATGACTATGGATGTAGCAGCAGAAGTCAAATTTATGAGAAAAGCAATGAAAAACGATAATGTTACACTATTCAGCTGGAAAAGAAAAACACATCTAAAACATCATGCTGAAAAAATTCACACCGGGTTTAGAACTGTTGATTAGATTCTGATTGCACAATTTCACTGTTTTCTGTTCAAAGAATTTGTTAAGCTTTTAACAATATTTTAGTGTACTATAAAGTGTTCTTTGAAGGTGATAATATTGTAATATTTCCACATTAGGAAATGTGCATTTGTAAAATTGGCATTTGTTTCTTGAATAATCTAGTCCATGAACAGCTACTTGTGCATTAATGTTTGTCAGCTGAAAAAGGCATCAGGAAGAGTGAAGTGCAGAAAGTCATTGAGTTGCAATGACTTTATCACTTATTGTTTCAAAGAGGATTACTGTACTGATATTCCCTAGAGAAATACAATAGGTCGGGACCTCAGAAAATTAGATGTCAACCAAGTAACAGAAAGGTTCTAGTCTGAATGAACTAATATTGAGTAGTCAGTTACCTCTGTCCATGGTCAGCCCCTCAGACTTCTCTTTGGATGCTTTTCAACAAACTTCTTGTTCGGAGGCTTCTCAAAAACATTTCCTGTACTTGTTATGGTCACTTTGATATATAATTGTTTTGAGCAAACATCTCTAATTGCTTATTAAAACCACTCCATCTTTAATATGAACAATATAAGATCTCTGCTCCTTACACTTCTTAATAACCACTACTGGCTGATTTTCTATGAAAATGTTCTGCACTTTCTCTCTATTCCTTCTTTCAAGCAAGATAGGCATCTTTTTTCTTTTTGTCATAGAATAACTTTTGCCTCAGCTGGTTTGCTTTCAGTCAGCCATGTACAGACGTCATGTTTCTTTTTAAAGTGAAGGAGTAGAGGTAGACACTTTAGTTTATGATCCTTCAATACCTAAACAGGAAGGAAGTACACACCCTGAAAGCAATATTTTCATAGTCCATTAAAGCTAGATATACATCAACTGTATAATGGCCACAGTTAATGCTCTAGGCTTTCAAGATGATGTTTTTCACAATTTGAACTGCCCTCTCAACTCTGGTCATTGGACTCTGGGATATTTCAAACTAGAGGTCACATAATGTTCTGTCTCTGACGAATCTCTTGAATTCTGCACTTGTTAACATCAGATACTCCGTGTTTCAAAACAGCAGAGCTTTAAGTGCATTAATAATACTATCACCTGCTGTGTCCTGTAACTTCAGGAAATCTGAACATTTTGAATGACAGTAAGCTCTCACTACATATGACATCTGAACTAAAATATGTTCTAATTTTACTTCACATTCTTCCCAAGCTATGTAAGAAATATTTTCTCTTGGATTATTGTAATGGTATGCATTTTACCTAGAGGAGTTTTTTGCTTCATGTTCAATTTTCATTGACATAACTGGTCAGTACAACACATCGGGCCGTATTCACGATGGCTTGCACGGAGTCTAAGAGTAGAGTAAGACTCCATGCAGCCATCATGTCCGACAAGCGATCCAGGAACAGCCTGTAGGGACGTGTAAGAGAGCTCCTAAAACGGCTCTTACACGGACAGGGCAGGGATATGCAAATTACCTCAATTGCAGGCGAAAGGCATGCAAATGAGGTAGATTTGCAATTCAGGAAACCCGTACCTGTCCGAGTAAGAGCAGTGCTATTTGCAGAAATGTACTCAGTTGACAACTGAGTACCATTCGGCAAATAGCAAAACGGAGCCGTGACAGCTCCAAATAAAGGTTGCATCCATTGCAGGAAGCATGCCAATGGCCAAATATACGGCCATTGGAAATGTTTCCTGATGCAATATAAAAATACAAATTTTTTTTTCGCCGATTTCCGACGTTTAAGCATAGCGCAGCGCCGCGCAAACAGGCCACACTCTAAAACCCAGAATACAAAAAATTACAACCCACAAATGTGGATTTTATAGAAATTGTTAATGTACAATGCAAGAGAATGGCAGGCTGAAGACAACATGGCCACCGAGTAGCGGTTGCTAAGGGGGGAAGCTCAGTCTAATACATGTAACCAAGCATTAGTAGGCAATCCTATGTAAATGAGTGTTAAGATAGTGAATTGCAAGTTTACATAGCAATTGAGGGCAGTCAGTGTAGTGTAGGAGTAGGATATGGAGAGTAACAGAGTAGAAGATAGGTGACATCATGAGGGGGGTATGTATGAAAGAAGTGAAGCTCATTGGAGAGTGGCATGTGTCAGCTGTCATTTATACATCATGGAAAGTGGTGTGTCAACAGGTAGGCTAGGGAAAGGCAAGAAATGGAAGGTGTATGCCGTGGATAACACCAAAGTTTCTTGCTGAGCGGGTATGCACGCGTGTGTGCGCCTGTAAACTCGAGTAAGACAGTGTGCGTGCGTGTAAGCATGAGTGCATGCATTTAAGCCGGAGTAAGCATGTATAAGGCTTTTTAAGGAGTTGTAAGCACGTATGCACTGGTGTGCTCGCGTTTTAACCTGAATAAGCAAGTTTTAGTCCGTGTAAGCATGTGTGCGCACGTGTTAGCAGCTGTGCGCATGTTTGCGCTTGTGTGCACGGTGCTCCCCCCTGAGGAAACAGAAAGGAAAAAGGAAGCACAACAAATAATAGGAAGTTACCAGGGAGTACTAGCAGAGCTAGCAGGTGAAAACAATCAGAATCAGGCAATTACACAGGCAGTACACTTGCCCAGCCCAGCCTAGCACTTAAAACTCTGCAAACAACAGTCCATTATGTTTCTCACAACAGACACTGCAGTAAGCTAATAGAAGTGAAAACTGAAAAAGCTTTACTGAGACAAAGAAATGTTAGGGACTGCCATTGCTGTTATAAGGCGACATATGCAACATGCTGAGGGTGGTGACAATGGAAATGCTGCAGGACAACCCACAGTGAGGAGACGGAGAAGAGTGTACAGGCCCAGGGTAACCTACCAGGGGCTACATGAGCTGGAGATAGTGGAGCGCTATAGAGTGGACAGAGACCTCCTGCAGCAAATTGTTGAGCCTTGCAGGCCACGCCTCACACACAGAACCAACAGAGGGGAACCCATCCTAGTGGAAACCAAGGTATGTGCTGGCCTAAGAATACTAGCAACAGGTACCTTCCAGAGACCAACTGGTGATATGATGGGGATATCACAGGCATCAGCATCCAGGGTACTACACCAGTTTCTGGATGCCATGTCAGCACATGTAGGTGATCATGTATATTTCCCCAATTCCCGTGAGTTATTGGCCAGCAATATGCGTCTCTTCCAGCAAATAGCGGAATACCCTGAGGTAGTGGGTGCAATAGACTGCACGCACATATGCATCAAAGCACCAGCCGGCGAGCGGGGTAGGGTCTACTTCAACCGCAAGAGCTTCCCCTCCATCAACTGCCAGGTCATGTGTGCATAATACTGAATGTGTGTGCAGGCTGCCCTGGAAGCTACCATGATTCCCATATCTGGCATCTGACACAGCTGTACCAGACATTTGCCAATGGGGACATCCCACATGGTCACTTAGTGGGGGATGCTGGCTATGCACTGGAGCCGTGGCTGATGACTCCCATCAGAAATGCACATACACCTGAACAGAAATGCCATAATGAGGCACACGCACAAACACGTAATGCAATAGAGCATGTGTTTGGGCTGCTCAAGTCATGGTTCCAGTGCCTGGACACATCTGGTGGAGCCTTGCATTACTCACTAACTACATGTTGTCATGGTATGTGCTATGCTACATAATATGATCCTGCGAAAACAGCTGCAGCAGGACCAGAATAGGCCTGAGCCAAACAGCCCCCCACCATTGCCAAGTCCATCACAGGCATAGCGTGACTCGGAGGAGGAACAACCTGAGCCTGCCCCAGTAGGCAGAAGGAGGCGTGCCCAGCATGTTTTGGCCTTGGCAAAGAGGCAACGCATAGCACATACACTGGCTCATTAGGAACTCTGGAAATGATACCTCTCACCGACTCGCACATAAAGTAAAAGGGATGCCTAAGTTGACACTACCTGCTTCCAAACATGTGCAGGGAGTGTAGTATGTGCATCCGACATAGGCAGCCCTGCAGCACCACCTAAGGCATGAATGCCATGTGTTAAGCAATATAAAGCAGTGCTAAACAGCAATTACCACCATGTAATATATGCAAACAAAATCGCACACATCAACTAGCACAACTGTGGTCAATGTTCAGTAATATTGGGCAATGTCCAGCAATGTTGGTGAATATTGAGCAATGTCGGACAAGCCTGGTCTAAGTAGGGCATAGCTGAACAAAAGCCAACATGCTCATATTTGCTTAACAGGCCCTTAAGCAGTGTGGTCTGCTCAGTATGAAAATATAAAGGCAGTAATAGGGCCTCGAACCCAGGATACTGTGCACTATAGCCAAAGTACTGAACCACTAAACCATGACAGCATTGCAGTGGTCTTGCTGTATGATGGAATGTTGATAAGTCTATGCAAAGTATTCCATGGAAACCCTGCAGGCACAGCATAATCCTTGTTGAGTTATGACACAAAGGTGAGTCCTGCAGTGAGAACAGAACCTGACTTCCAACACACACAGTATAAATGTTAATATTGGTCATGTTTGCACACATCAACAAATGTAGTGGACCTCAGATAGCAACATACTGAAGGGTCACACTGGGCATACTCACACACTTGAACAAATGAGACAAATGTCAGGCAACAAAACACAGAATGGCAGAACTGGGCATACTCACACACTTAGACCATGTCTGAGTACAGCAGTGGGCCACACATATCTGGCAGTTGCATGTGTTAACCCAGGAACCTGTCACTATACAGCAATCCGCCCTGTGCACACAGTTATATGACAACAGACACATCTATAATATAGTGGAACCCTGTCATAATCAAATATGTTCTGCAGATACCGAAGTTGTTCATGGAAACTGGTAAAGCAAAGATGATAAAGACCTGCAAACAGTATCAGCAATAAACATTGTGCATCTTGAACATTAGCATAGGTTCAGAGGTCAATACTAGGCTATCTGCCCTAGGGCATGTACAAGCCTAGCCAGAGTATGTTTGGCATTCGCAACCCTGTCAGATTACTACACTGTGTGTGTGAATAGTAGGTCACACAAGATAGCCCATGTACGTTTAGGCTAGTGTGCCTCTGTCTAGCAGGGACACAGAAGATATCCCAGGGGTAAATATACGATCACCCATACAGTCGTCAAGATGTCTCCAGTAGGTGGTCAGTGGGTGGCTCTGCCTATGTGAAACTGGGATTACATTCTGTAGTGAGTGGAGCCTCTGGGATAAGAATCTGTCCCTCCACAATGTCCTATTAACATCTGTGCTGAGGTATATGTCCCTGGAGTGTGTAGCTCCAAAGGAGTTGGATATCCTGAGGTGGAGCATGTCCAGTAATTCTGGGTTGGGTATATCTGTAAACAACAGGCACACATCATATCTCAGTAGGTGGTAAGTGACTGAGTAGAGCTGGAGTTACTGCATTTGAACTATGCAGGGCATCTGTGTGAGTCCCTAGATCTGCTTGGTGAGGACCTTCCATGGCCAGTACAGTTGCTGCAGGTGTCAGGTAAGGTACACCCCAAATGTGACATTGTAACCAAGCATGGATGTGATGAGTATAGGGGCACAATGACCTCACTCGATCTAAATGTGAAACCATATGGGATAAGGTGGTCCACATAGAAGGTGTGTCCAACCACTTTGGCAACGCGAATGTTAAAGGCGACAGTACGAACAAGTCATGTCCCGAAACCTCTAACAACTCCTACCATATGTAATGGAGGACTACCTATGTGGTAATGTGTGGGCATGTTGTTATTCCCAAAGGGGATGACTATGCAACTAATGGCATTTAGCTGTAGGCCATGGCTCAGGCACCAGTCATCCATCTCTGTGAGACCCTGATTGAGTATGCATGTGGCAGCTGGAGAGTTGATCATGGCACCCAGTTTGCAGTCAAGTGCAAACATGTTCAGCCATATTCCCCCTGCGGTAGCCTGTACGTAAGACAAATATATACTGAACAAGAGAGGTCCCAGGACCAAGCCGTGTGGGATGCCATGTGTAACTGGTGTATAGTCAGACATGACACCTGCATTTCTGACCATATGGGTGCTATCCCTGATCTAGGTATCAATCCATTGTGTGAGATATGTGTCCATATTGACGCTGGTGAGCCTATGCATAATGGCCCAGTGGGTTATTGTGTTGAAGGGTTTTGCAAGGTTCAGGTAGGCTGTGTGGACAGCCGTCCCTATGTTGATGGACCTGTTAGCCATTTAAAGAATACAAACAGGTTCAAGAGGCAAGATCTGCCCACAACAACGCTGAAATGTGCAGGACACAGTGTCTGTAGGTTCCCGATGTCTCTGTGTATGAGTCCTATGACAATACGCTCCATAGCTTTGCAGAACAGGCTACATAGGCTTATAGGGCAATATTGTCTGTGGTCCGTTGTGGCACCAACTCTGTGGAGCGGGACCACTGTCACTGTACGCCATTCCTTGGGTACATATCCTGTGGTAACTCCGATATTGAACAATGATGTAATGTGAGGGTTGCGTCTGTCATGATGCTCGTGTATGATGCAAGCTGGGACACCATCTGGTCACATTGATACTGTGATGCATGCTGTGGGAAGGGCAGCACTCACCTGTTACTGTGTGATGTCAGGGAGGTTATACTCTGTTGGGATGGATAGTTGCTCCTTGGGGGGGGGTGGGTGGGAGACATCTGCACTGAACCTGTTTGCCAGGATGTAGGCAATGCCAGTGGGTTCAGGGTAGGTTTAGTCAGTATGCAGTAACTCACAGCATATCAATGAGTGTCCACCCAGGTTCCTGACATAACTGAAGAAGGCCGTGTGATAGTCCTACATGTCTGTTGCAATTGTCTGGTAGAAGTGGCCCTTAGAAAAGTCCATGAGTGATTGTAGCTGTATCATGTAGTAGCTTCCTCCTGACGTTGTACAGCTTATTAAGGGCTGGGGTCTACCAGACAGGTCCCCTGCCATTGTAGTAGCGGGTCCTGTTGTTATTTGGGATAGCACAATCCATGCAGTCCACTAGGTGTCCATAGAATGTGTATGTAAAGGATGCAGCAGTGTGAGCCGTATATGCCACTGTCTCAGCATCTCTGAAGGATACCACCTTGCTTCGGTGAAGTAAGATGTTGGCTCATGAGAAGTTCACCAAGATTACCCAGGATGGGTGTGTGGAGGGGATATGTATGTCCTGTGAGATACATGTATGTTCTGACCTTACCAAAGAGGGGCAAATCACTGGTGTGGAACATAGAGTCCCCATGTTGGTGATGATCAGGTCCAATATGTATTCCCCCTTGTGGCTGTGCTGACTGGTTGTGCCATAGCATATGAGTCCACAAATTGTAGCGACTGTTGGGTGAGGGTGTCAGGGCTTGAGTAGTATCTCCAGTCAATATTTGTGTATATGAAGTCACACAATATAATGGTGTTTGTGGAGACCTTCATATTCTCCATAGTTCCCACGAAAGCCGAGTGTGGTTCCTGAGTTTGGGAGTGTGTTCTGTAGCAGGCAACAAACTGAAAGGCAGTATTGCACAATGGTAGTTGTATATGTATGGTCTGTGATGCTTTGTGCAGTGCTACTAACCTGGAGGTGTGTGTATCTGTGATGTATATGGATACTCCCCCTAGTTGTGTTGTCTGTTCCAAGTCTTGTTGTCAGACAGCATGTTATGAAACATAACCTGGTAGTGCTGGTGTGCATAAGCGAGCCTGGACCAGGTGTCTGTCAGTGCACAGATATTGCTATCCTCCATACTGATGAGAGTCCTGAGTGGCCACAGTATGAGGTTAACACAACTGTTGTTGAGCAGCATTACCCTTAGTTTCATTTAACCTGTAATGTCTATGGAGGTGGGTTTGTCTTCTGAGCCCTGCTTAAAAAGGCACTATGGCGGTAGCAAGAGCCTTAGCCAGCATTCCAAAGTCCAAGGGTGACAGGTGCAAGCTGTCCATAGTGAAGCTACGTGACATGTTGAGCATGTCACCATACGCTGACAGACACTGTATCTCCTATGAATGAAACAAATTTGTTAGGCAACTGTTAAATGTGTATGTGTGTCCATATACTGTGACATCATAATTAGTGGGTGTAAGATGCTAGACAAGGTCAGGGTCATACTGGCCTGGGCTACATGATCAGAGTGTTCCTCCATGTATCATGTCATGTGGTCCAGGGAGTAACATCTGAGGTTATACACACCAGCATGGACAATGATGGTGCCAGTCTTGTACTTGCCTTGTTGTGACCTGACTGCTTGTGTTATGCGGAAGATCCTGGCAGCTAACAGACAGCCCAAAGTGACTATTCCCTTGTTAGGGCTGGTGAGTGGTACATCAGTGTGTCTGACAATAAGTGTTGCCTATTACAAGTGTATTAGGTGTGTTGTTTAGCCAGAAGGGCAGTGACTGTGTGGCACACTGACATTGTGAACATTGTGATATGTGGGTATTGTAGTGGGGTAGCAGGTGTGTGTGTGTGTCTGCTTTGGAGGTCTCTGCTGCTTAGGTAGAGTACATTTACAGCATCCGAGTATGTCTATGTGTGATAACGTGGTTTGAGTGCCATTGCTAGAGGATATGTGAGACTGATATGTGGTGTGTGTGGTTACCTTCACCACCTGATAGACTGTGCCAGTCATGGGTCTAGAGAGTTCAGCTCCCTGTATGTCTGTATAGGTGCATCTCACACATATATCTGAGTTTGTCGGGAGGAGGAGAGGGTTGTCTGTGTACATGAGGCAGATGTGACATTGTGTCAATATCACAATATCCACCAGCTGGACTGAAGAGTACACACAAAACTGACCCCTGGACATGCCAGGATATTATCATGACATACTCTGTAGCCTGATCACAAAGGATTAGTAGGGTGTTAAGCATGTAAAAGAGTATAACAGGGATTAGTGCTCATGTTCATTGGTGTTTTGTAAAGAGTAGCTGAGAAGGAGTCCAGACTGAATCATGACACCTCCTTCTGCTATGTCATAAATATCAATGTACACACATATATGTCCTGAGTCAGGGCCAACTGTACCTGAGTGACAATGCCGATATCATGACAGACAGGCCCATATGTGCATACCCATCCCCCACTGACAATAGTCCACATCATCATACCAGGAGATATCACATGTAGAATGGATGAGCAGCTACCCCCACTGCCAAAAGCATGGCAGCAGGTGGAATACATTGATTCCCAATATGTGTCATGCACAAACTACAGAAGAAACAGATCATGCACCTGAACAGTCAGCTGAGCCTCACCCCCTACACAGGATGTGGAACCGTTGAATGTGTCACAGCTACATATGGCACTCCCCACAAGTGTTGGTGCACAACACACCATGGGAAGTCAAGTCCAGTATGCCTATGAGGTCTGATCTGCAAGGTCATGGAGTTCATCATGGTTGCAGTCATAAACAGAGCTATTGGAAGCTGACATACACACAACCCTACCAACTGTGGTATGTTCATGTGCGGATCATGGTTCCCAAACATGCTAGACTGTTTGCAAGGCAGCCACCCAGGACATACATCAATGAACACATGTGTCACATAGACTTTGAATAGCCCTTTATCAATATCCCAGACATATGTAGTATCCACAAAACCAACAGGCTGTACATAAATATGTGTTGACATATGACGGAATGTCAATGTGTCCACAGATAGATCACACAAGGTAAGGATTCTGAGGTCTTGTTCAAGCTATTGACACCTGCTGACCCACATGGACCATTCCTGGAATGGCATAAAACAAGGTGTACACACATCACCATGTCCAGTCTGATGATGTCACCATCCTATAAATACAGTGGGAGAAAAGAAACCAGCCAGTAACGCAAATAGCGTGCAGTGTTAATGCGTTTCTCTCCAGTATCATAACATAGTTAGGTAGGGGTTTGAATCCTGCAAAATGTGTGTGTGTGGGGGGTGTGTGTGTATGTGTGCAGTTTCCTTTAAGAGGTGTTCCCTTTTTTGAAGACTGTGAAAACTCAATAAAAGAGGTACATTCCTCTTTGGAGTCTGATGATGTCACCATCCTACAAATACATCAGGAGAAGGGAAACCAGCCAGTAAAGCAAATAGCACGCTGTGTTAATGCATCTCTCTTTATTATCATAACATAGTTAGGTAGGGGTTTGAATCCTACAAACTGTGTGTGTGTGTGCAATTGTCTTTGAAAGGAGTGCCCTTTTTGGAGACTGTGAAAACACACTAAAAGAGTTACATTCCTCTTTGGAAAGTCTGATGATGTCACCATCCTACAAATACAGCAGGAGAAGAGAAACCAACCAGTAAAACAAAAAAGCACGCCATGTTAATGCATCTCTCTTTCAAGTATCATAACATAGTTAGGTAAGGGTTTGAATCCTGCAAACAGTGTGTGTATGTGTGTGTGTGGGTGGGGTGTACCAGCCAGTAAAGCAAATAGCGCGCCGTGTTAATGTGTCTCTTTCTAATGTCAAAACATAGTTAGGTAGGGGTTTGAATGCTGCAAACAGTGAGTGTGTGTGTGGGGCGGTGGGTGTGTATATGTGTACAGTTTTCTTTAAGAGGAGTGCACATTTTGGAGACTGGGAAAACACACTAACAGAGGTAAATTCATCTTTGGAAAGTCTGATGATATCACCATCCTACAAATACAGCAGGAGAAGGAAAACCAACCAGTAAAGCCAATAGCACGCCGTGTTAATGTGTCTCTCTCTAGTATCATAACATAGCAAGGCAGGGGTTTGAATCTTGAAAACAGTGTGTGTGTGTGGGATGTGTGCAGTTTTCTTTGAGAGGAGTGCACATTTTGGAGACTGGGAAAGCACACTAACAGAGGTACATTCCTCTTTGGAAAGTCTGATGATGTCACCATCCTACAAATACAGCAGGAGAAGGGAAACCAGCCAGTAAAGCAAATAGCGTGCTGTGTTAATGCATCTCTCTCTAGTAACATAACATAATTAGATAAGCGTTTGAATCCTGCAAACAGTTTGTGTCTGGAGGGTATGTGTATATGTGTACAGTTCCTTTGAGAAGAGTGCCCATTTTGGAGACTGGGAAAACACATTAACAGAGGTACATTCCTCTTTGGAAAGTCTGATGATGTCACCATCCTACAAATACAGCAGGAAAAAAAAAAAAACAGCCAATAAAGCCAATAGCGCACTGTGTTAATGCGTCTTTCTCTAATATCATAGCATAGTTAGGTTAGGGGTTTGAATCCTGTAAATGCTGACTCTGTGTGGGCCACTGTTGGTCAATGCAGTGTAGGCTTTGCTTTTACCATGGTATGACATAGTATGATGACAACAGTAAGTGCATTGCACACATCAGGTATCTGAGTGGCAAATATATATGTGTACATGTCCCCTCAATCAGTACATAGGTGTGAAGCCTGCATACTACATGAATACATTTGTTTCCATTGACAGGTTGTGCCGCTGCTTCTCAGATCGTAGGTCACATATGTATGTATGTGACACAGCCATCCACTGTCGTGTTCTGTGGCCAAGGTCATCTGTGGCACACACACCCATGACAGTTACTTAACAGTAGTGTGAGTGAGGGTATATGCCTGGGGTATATGTCAGACATGGTCATACACAACAAAGTCTGCCAAGAATGGACAGTCTTTATAGGTGTATGACTGCCTTGTGGATATGAATTCAGGCCACTAATGTCTTATGTGATACACCTTGGGACTCCACAATACCTATGGATATGTGGATACCAAGGGACACATGACATAACATGGGTCTGTATGTACACAATGGTACCCAACATACATGTTGAGGGCTACCACCTGTGTGGTACTGATGGGATAGTATGTATAATACATGAGGATGACTATGCCATAGTCGGCTTACTGCTATAGAGCATGTATCAGACAACATGTATCTGTCTGTATGATACCCTTGTGTAGGATATGCGTCCCATCCAGGGAATGCATTGTAGGCCAATCCATGCATTCCCAGATTTGGATGGACACATCCCTAGGGTGTCTGCATGTACCTAAGGGGGCTATATGACACACAGGTGTGGTCACAATAATGGGTGGTGGTCATTACCACTGGTTAGTGTTATAGTGTAGCACCAGAAGGATCCAATTGATACTGGGTTCCCTACTACTGTGTGTCATTTGTCAGGACATCATCCAATGATTGCTTGTAGTCATGCTGTTGAGGTTGTGTATACTACCAGATCACAAATCATTGACAGATATTAACGGTATCACCCACAGCATAGTGTCAACCCATGTCATACACACGTTTACCCATGTTAGTACATAACTGTAGTAGAATGCATACTGGCCATTGAAAGATGCTATGAGATGTTAACAATGTGTACAACAGGGTATGCCACACGTCCCATGTGTCCACTATGCACGCACATCCAGACAGTGTGCACCCACCATGTTCACAGATGTACACTTGCTAATCTGTACTGCACACATCACACACGTACTGTCTACTCACTAACACATGCTGGCAGCACATCACACATCAGCCAAGTGGCACATGGGTGGATAATACATACTCAGACCTAACAGTGGTGTAAACAATGCTACATTGACAATCAGAGCTTTGATGCATAATGTCTGTTCAGTTATACCTACAAGGATGTAGTTACACTTCCATGTTGACAACTTGCTATTATTGCTTCACTGCTATAGTGTCACCCTGTGCATCAGCACCATGTTAGCCTGTCCCTCCGTCAATAATGCAGATGACAGGAGGTGGCACAAGTATCATCATATGCACAGGACATTATGTTGTGTGCCAGAGCCTGACATTGACCCATCCAATCGACATGTCTGTGTGTATGTGTGTGCGTGAGGGTCAACAGTACAGCATGGGCCAATGCTGATGTAATTTGTGTGTGTATATGTGAGCCCTAGTTGTTTGCTTAATGTGTGTGTGTCTGCATGCACACAGCTCCACCATGTGGCTACCATATACGGTGGTTTGTGGGACAGCCACAGACTGTACCTGCTAGGCTGTACAGATCACTGTCTCCAGCCACGGACACAGTACCTGTGCCTGGCAGGGGTGCTACGGACAGTATCGGGTACCAACCCTGACTGGGTACTGTCATCAGAGGCAGAGGTATGATGACTGGACCCATGTCCCTGCTGGGACTGGCCAGAGCCAGGTGCATGTGGTCTACTGGGACGGTCAATGGACAGGCCAGCACCAGCATTGCTGGGGCTGGTACTGCCACTACCAGAGCAGCTGTGAACTGTGGGCTGTCCGCAACCACTGCCAGCTGTTGCTGTTGCTGGCTTGCGTCCGTGTCAACATCACAATCATCCCGCACAGTCCTGGCTCAAGGAAGACATGTTGTGGAGGGCATCTATTGTCTCCCCCCAATGTCTATCAATGACCTCAGTGTAAGTCCGGATGGCACCGGCAAGGTCACGGATGCTGTCATTGATAGCGGTGTAATGTGCCCTCTGCACCCTAAGTCCCTGCCTGGTGTACCATTCCATATGTGCCTGAGCCTGCATTACAGCCCAAAACATAGTGCTCATCGTAAGACCTGTGAGGGCACACCTGCCAGGGGCAATATGACCAGTGGTGCTCCCCCGAGAACCCCTGGACCTCCACCTATGTGGTACTGTTCTGGGTCTATGGCTATGGCTGCTGTGAGGGGATGCAAGTGCCATGAGTACCACACTCTCCTGGTCGATGCCAACTGTATGCTGTCCCTCGCCTATGGCCATTGGTGGTGAGGGATGTAATGGCAGTATGAGTGTGCGCATAGATGGGGTTGAATGCTGTGTACTGTCGATTGGCGGACCAATGACAGACCCTGTCAAATCTCCCTGTGCCAAATTACATGTGTCATCATCACCACTATCTGTGGCAGTGGCTTCAGGTCGCCTGCTGCTTTCGCCAACCCCTAACTCAGCACCTGTGAGAGGAAGACAGGAAACACACTTTACGGTCTGCACATGCACACATGCACACATGAACACATGCACACATGAACACATAAACAAATGGACACATGCACACGTGCACACAGGAACACAGGAACACATGCACACTCCTCACTACAGCAGACACACACACACAACAGCAATCCAAAACATACTCAATAGTGGTTAAAGGTGGGTGACAGTATCACAAGGCAAACAGTCATGTCACACGTGTCAGCATGCAGAATAAGTGTTGATCAAGTCCATGCAGTGTGAGTGTAGACAGCCATAGTTAATGACAGTGTACATGGCTGTGGTGCATGTGTGTACATGTTCAGTGATTGCCTACACCCTGGAACACAATGTGTACAAGGACACGACATTTCTGTGTAAGTATTATAAGCTCTGCAATGTCCTGTGCACCATCACTCATAGGTATACATACCATGGCTGCATGTGTTATCTGTGTGTCACATGGATTTCCGTGTCTGATTGCAGTGTCTATGTCTG